>NC_132910.1:121461212-121603712 GCF_047675955.1 Chlorocebus sabaeus
ATGATGGTTTCCAGCTGCATCCACGTCCCTACAAAGGACACAAACTCATCCTTTTTTATGGCTGCATAGTATTCCATGGTGTATATGTGCCACATTTTCTTAATCCAGTCTGTCATTGATGGACATTTGGGTTGGTTACAAGTTTTTGCTATTGTGAATAGTGCTGCAATAAACATATGTGTGCATGTATCTTTATACCAGCATGATTTATAATCCTTTGGGTATATACCCAGTAATGGGTTGGCTGGGTCAAATGGTATTTCTAGTTCTAGATCCTTAAGGAATTGCCACACTGTCTTCCACAATGGTTGAACTAGTTTACAGTCCCACCAACTTTGCATTCTTAAAGCTTATCTCCCATTTATGAGTGAGAATATACAATGTTTGGTTTTCCATTCCTGAGTTACTTCACTTAGAATGATAGTCTCCAATCCATCCAGGTTGCTGTCAGTGGCATTAACTCATTCCTTTTTATGGCTGAATAGTATTCCATCATATATATCATTTTTGCAATTGTGAATAGTGCTGCTATAAACATGTGTGTGCAAGTATTTTCTTTTTTTTTTTTGTATAATAACTTTTTCTCTGGGTAGACACCCAGTAGTAGGATTGCTGGATCAAATGATAATTCTACTTTTAGTTCTTTGACAAATTTTCACACTGTTTTCCATAGTGGTTGTACTAGTTTACATTTCCACCAACACTGTAGAAGTGTTTCCTATTCACTGTATCCACACCAACATCTATTATTTTTTGATTTTTTGATTACGGCCATTCTTACAAGAGTAAGGTGGTATCAGATTGTGGTTTTGATTTGTATTTCCTTGATCATTAATGATGTTGAGCATTTTTTAATATGTTTATTGGCCATTTGTACATCTTCTTTTGAGAATTTTCTATTCATGTTCTTAGCCTGCTTTTTGATGGGATTGTTTGTTTTTTTTTCTTGATAAGTTGTTTGAGTTCATTGTAGGTTCTGGATATTAGTCCTTTGTTGGATGTATAGATTGTAAGGATTTTCTCCCACTCTGTGACTGCTGACTGTTCCTTTCCCCATGCAAAACTCTTTAGTTAATTAAGTCCCACCTATTTTTCTTTGTTTTTGTTGCATTTGCTTTTGGTCTCTTGGTCATGAAATCCTTGCCCAAGCCAATGTCTAGAAGGGGTTTCCTGATGCTATCTTCTAGAGTTTTTATAGTTTCAGATCTTAGGTTTAAGTCTTTGATCCATCTTGAGTTGATTTTGAATAAGGTGAGAGGTGAGGATCCAGGTTCATTCTATGCAGAACAGTATGAAGAATCCTCAAAAACTATGAAACTATGAATTAAACTACCATGTGATCCAGCAATTTCGTTACTGGACATTTATCCAAAGGAAAAGAAATAGGTAATGGAAGAAACATCTACAACCTCATATTTATTGCTACATAGTTCATAATAGGCAAGGTATGGAATCAATTTTTGTGTCCAACAGATGAACGGATGAAGAAACTGTGGTGTATATACATAATGGATTACTATTCAGTCACAAAAAAGAAATGAGATCCTGTCATTTTTGGCAACATGAATGGAACTGGAGGAGAAAATTAAATACTGTATGTTTTCACACATTTGTGAGGGCTAAAGAATGTTGTTCTCCTAAAGTAAAAAAAAAAAAAAAAAAAAAAAAAAAAATAGATCAGAGGATACTAGAGGCTGGGAAAGGTAGGGAGAAGTGAGGACTAGAAAGAGATTTTTTAAAAGGATACAAACATAGGAAGAATAAGTTATGTTGTTCCATAGCACTGTAGGAAGACTATAGTTAATGATTATATATAGTTACAAATAGCTAGAAGGAGAATATTTCATGTTCCTAACAAAGAAACAGTACATGTTTGAGGTGATAGATATGCTAATTATCCTGGTCTGATCACTATATATTATACTGCAACATTATAATGAACTCCATAGATATGTACAATGATTATATGTCAATTGAAAAATTAGGCCGGGCGCGGTGGCTCAAGCCTGTAATCCCAGCACTTTGGGAGGCCGAGACGGGTGGATCACAAGGTCAGGAGATCGAGACCATCCTGGCTAACATGGTGAAACCCCGTCTCTACTAAAAAAATACAAAAAACTAGCCGGGCTCGTGGCGGGCGCCTGTAGTCCCAGCTACTCCGGAGGCTGAGGCAGGAGAATGGCGTGAACCCGGGAGGCGGAGCTTGCAGTGAGCTGAGATCCGGCCACAGCACTCCAACCTGGGCGACAGAGCGAGACTCCGTCTCAAAAAAAAAAAAAAAAAAAAAAAAAAAAAGAAAAATTAAAAGAACAAATAAATATTATAAAAAAAATTCTCCATTTATATTTAAGTTTTCAAATAAAGTTTAAAAGACATAAAGTTGTTTATAGTAGTTCCATAAGATTATTCTTTTTAAATATTTTTAAGATTGGTTGTGTTATCTTCTTTCATTCTTGATATTGGTTACTTGTCTTTTAGCATTTTTTTCCTCTATCTTATTAATCTTTTCAAAGAATCAGAATTGGTTTCATTGATTTTTCTCTAGTGTTTTCCTCTTTGAAACGTGATTTATTTTTAAAATCTTATCTTTATAATTTTATTCTTTCTGCTTGCTTTGGGCTTAATTTACTTTTATTTTTCTACTTCCTTAATGTAAAAGGTTAGATAATTGAATTCATACATTTCATTTTAAAATAATACAATTGATTGCTATAAATTTCCCAAAAAATGCTACTTTATTTGCATCTCGTAAATTTTAATTAACAGCATTTCAGCTTAATTCAAAATATTTCATAGTTTCTTTATAATTTTCTCTTACATCCATATGGTTTTTAAAAAATGTATGTCCTCAGGCCTGTATGTTTTTTAGAAATGTGTTGCCTTATTTTTAATTGTTTAGACATCTGTCATATAATTTTCTGTGCTGATTTCTAATATAATTCTGTTATATGCAGGAAATACTTTTTTCAAATACTTCTAGTCATTGTGTAGGGTTTATATTATATCTTTAATTCTTTGCTTGATAATAAATGGCTTCAAAAATGTTGCACTGTTTTGTATGTAGTATGAGAACGTTATAACTAAATATTCCTAATTCTCATCTCCCATATGTTGGGTTACTTTTTAAAATACATTGTTACTTTTATTTATAAACTCACAATACTACTTTTTTATTAGTACTCAATTTTCCATTAGAGAAATTAATACATCAAAATTAATTATCTTCATTTTAATGGTTAATAGTGATCTTTATTACCTTGTCTATATCCATATATGTATGTGTGTGTATCTATCATGTACCTATTATCTATCTATCTATCTATCTATCTATCTATCTATCATCTATCTATCTATCATTTATCTATCTACTGAAATTTGTATCTTCTATCATATTCTTTCTCCCTGAGGAACTTGCTTTTCTTGTCTACTAGCAATCAATATTCTCATTTTCTGTTTGTTTAAAAAGTAGTCTTAATTTTTCTTTCATTTCTGAAAAATATTTTAACAGTATCGAATTCTGGGTTGATTCTGTTTTCCTGAACTTTAAAGATGTTTCTGACAAGATGTCATTTGTAACTTTTACATTTGTTCCACTGAATGTAATTATTTTTCTACCTCTGGCTGTCTTTAAGATTTTCTAGTTATCTCTGATTTTCATCAGCCTGAATATATTGGTTCTAAGTATCTGGATTGGGGAGCTTATTGGTAGCAGGTAGATTTCTCCTACTTGGTGTTATTTGAGTTTCTTTTGTCATGGTTTCGTGTCTTGCTTTATTTTTGAAAAATTCTTGGTCATTGCCCCTTCAACTATTTCTTCTATCTTGAATCTTCTTCTCAGATTCCAGTCACAGATAGATTAGACCTTTTGATAGATCTTCAGTGGTATACGCTGCTTTTGTACTCTGTTTTTTCACTTTGTGTTTTAATTTGAGCAGTTTTTATTGACTGGTCTTCAAGTTCATTGGTTCTTTTTTTGACTAATGATGAGCCCGTCAATAGTATTCTTTGTCTATAAACTTTTCTATTCCTGATAGGACAATTTACTTTAGTTTTCATCTCTGTTAAGATTCCCTGATAGTGTATGGTTGTCCATTTTTTCAACTAGAGCATTTAACATATCAATGAGAGTTATTTTATTATCCATTTCTTATAATTTGGATGCCTGAGTCATATCTGATTCTAATCTTATTGATTGATTTGTTTCTTGACAGTGTGTTACTATTTCTTGCTTTTGTATGTGTGTTTGATTGATTGTCAGAGCCATTTGTTGAGCAGTAGAGTCTGGGGTAAATAGTATTTATTTCTAAAAACAGGCACTTCTTCTCTTTAGTGTGGGGGAGATTAGTCAATTCAATCAAGAGTTGAGCTGGATTCACTTTTGTTGGTCTTTGGTTACCGATGGCTTCAAATTACTCTGAAATTACCTTGTGCTTTTGGTAAGGATCAGTTTGCTAAAAGGCTTTCTGGAATATTCCAGCTCCTTGCTCCCTGTGTTTGTGAGTTTCAGAGATGCTGTATCCTCACTCTAGTACCAGATGTTGTTTGTTAGGCAGCACCTACTAGCCTGAGAGGAGGGAACAGGGCTGTCTCTGTTGCCATGGTTCAGCCTCAGGCTTAGGCAGAACCTCTTCTTTTGTTCTCAAGAAAGCGCTTCCTTAATAACTCTTTTCTCCCAGCAGTACAAAGTCTCCAACTAGATTTTCTGTGTTTGCCATTACACTTTCCGCAGGCAGAGTGTTACCCCTGTGCTCTAGCTGGCAATAAGCCTTTGTTGTCCTTTCCCCGGGCTCTGAAGGCTTTCTGTTCCTTAGAGGATAGGAAACCTGATGGGACTTTATTCCTTTCCCCTAGTACTGGCCATTCCCATCCAGGTTCTCCAAGCAAAGGAAGAGTCTCCCCAGTCTCTCCTCCTGCCTTCAGTCATTCCCATATGGGAGAACCTGTAACCGGGTGTGAATTCCTCCCAGGTGGTCTGTGCCTCCCAAAGCTCTTTACTGTCACCCAGGCCTGCACTTATTCTTCAGCAATTTATTGACGTTTTACCTAAATTCTTACCTGCTCATATTGAGACACCATCTTCCCATCTTTCAATACTGCTACAAATTACTGATGCTTGTGTCTTTTATCCCCTAAGAGGCATCTGTTTATGTTTCTTTGTTTAGATTTCAGGCTGGTATGTGGTCCTACTAGCATCTCTGTGGTAGGTTCAAAATGAGTTATGATTTTGTATATTATACAGGCTTTTCAAGTTAGAATGAAAACCAAGCTCATTCTAGCTTACTACATTCTAGTAGTTAGTGCATAATTTTAAAAATCAGCAGCATTTTCTTCCATATTACTTCATATAAAATGCATATCATACAACCTTATATCTACCCTAAGACAAAGCAGCGTATTGGACTGTATCAAGTAAGTGGCACTGCCATGTTGTACACTGTTGGACCCACTTCACCAGTACACTGTTCTGAATGATTACAAGAAATAGAACTAATTGAAGAAAGATGGCTTATCTGTCATTTTACTAAAAGCAACTAATTTGGTTCCATTCAGTATATTATTTTCCTTACTAATTTTATTGAAATTCTCCTTCCATTGATTTGGCAAAATGTTTTCAGCAATGATTAATATTACTGTTCATCAGAAAAGAGGTCAGAAAATCTAAGCTAGGTTGACGTACGGCAAAATGAGGATAAAACAAACACAAAAACCATTTTACGAGGTTAAAATTTGTGTGGTAAACCCAGTGAAACTCTGTTCCTCTCTTGTGTCATATACCTTTGTCTGTGTCATTACTTATTTGATAACTGTCTAATATCCCCTCTACACACACACATACACTTGTAAATGTTCTCCAGCTGTACTGTAAACAGATAGCATCAGAATTGTGTAATTTTAGTGCCCAGCATTGTTTCTTGCTCATTTTTGAAGAAAAGGAATTTTTATGGTAAAAAAAATTAAAATGTTCCACTCAGCTTCAAAAAGTATACCAAAAATACCTGTTGCAATTACTGCAAAAAAAAAAAAAAAAAAAAAAGGATCAACTGAACTTTTTAAACTGATAAGATTGAAGGGAAAACTTTCCAGCCAGTTTTGCAAATCCTGCCACAACACACTGCTGTTATTTAGATTAAAAATGTAATACTAAAAAATATAATCCTGAAACAGGATTTTAAAAGATTAGAAAAGTTGGCAGAAGATAATAAACATGGTTAATTTAAAATCTAAGTTCTAAACATAGGAAAGCATTTTTGAGCAAAGATATGACTAAGGAGGCCAACAAATGGGACATGGTTATGAAGTCTATTTATACAACAAGGTAAAATAACGTGATTTTTGTGTTACATTCACTTACACAAGGACATAATAATTTCCATGTGACTTTCTCCTGAATCCTCAGAGCAAACTGCAATGTTCTTGGGTTATAAACTATGTTTATATAAGAAAACTGTGTCACTAATGGGATGTTTATTTTTATTATCAGTGTTTTGTATACGTCAATGTGCTTCGTATATGTTTTAAAGTTCAATAATCATCAATAAAGATGAAAAGCTGCATTCCCTAAATTGAAAATTATACATTTAAATCTTTCATCATTAACACTACCTTGACTGAGAAGAAACCCAATGATTCTAGGTACGTTTTGCTTTGCCAAATACTATTTGTTACGGCTCACTGGTGCTCTATTATTTTGCAATGTATCACCTCATAGGCAGAACATAATTCCTTAAAGTTTCTATTTATAAAAGCTAAAGATAGAAAGTCTTACACTTTATAGCAAATTCTAGAAAGTGAATATAGATAATTTAAAATAAATGCTTTTTTCCCCTTCTCCTTTAGTTCCTTAATATATGGTGGTTTCTGAGTCTGCATTTTAAATGATTTCAGCACTCCTATTTCCTATGTTACAAGGCAATCTGCCTGTGGTAGAAATAGTAATCAAACCTTGAATTCTATGGAAGTGTTACTCAAGTCACTTAGAAAATTATCTCTGAGACTACAGTGTTGTGATATTCATGCTAATTAAAGGTCAACATGGCATTAAACATGTAACTTTTCAGGATAATTAAAAAGAGAAAAAGTCTGGGGGTATTACAAGGAATAAATGAAGTGTGGTATAGTCATAGTCATAGCAGGAATAAAAAGGAGGCCCAATGGCCCCTCCATGTTGTGGCTAAGAGATTCCAACACAACATTAATCATTGCATTATAATCACTTCCTAGAAAGATGACTATTCCTAAGTAAGAAGATATAAATAGGTCCAATTATCCACCTCTTTCGAAACAAGGTTTAATTTCATAATAATTTATATTTTTACTTACCTGGGTCAACAAAAAACTTATTCCTCCACATCTGCGTCCTGCGACCCCCCATAAGACTCTATAAATCCTCTAATTTGATCCAAACTCTTATCTTTCTCTGGTAACTCCAATTTCATTGATGGAAATTAACATTGAATCAGAAAAATGATCACTTCCCTAAAATTCCCCCAATTAAAACTAAACATTTTTTAAAATTTTTGTTTTGTTTTTGTTTTTATCTTGAAGGCATTATTCTTCCTGCAGGACTATGAAGTTAAGGTTACATTTTCTTCCCAACCCCCCTCTACCTGTAAGGTTGGATGTGGAACAAGTGTTCTCACAGAACGTTATCACCACCATCACTTCCCAGCATCTTCAAAATACAAGCAATCAAATATTACCATCTGCTACAATTTCTTATTGCAGTCATCTTTTTACATGAAATCATTCTTTTCCATTCAATTGAGAATTTTAGCTTTTAATCCATCTTCCTGTCCATGATTACTCATATCAACATCCCTGGTAGTTTCATTGTTTACCTATCCCCTTCCTGCTAGACATGTATACATCTGCTATAAAAAAAATTACAAAGTGTGCATATATGTATGTAGAGAACATAAAGGAATCTATACCATTGTTTATAAAATATTCTTTTTTAGGCAGGTATTGACAAAGCCAGTCCTTATTCTAGTTCTATAAAAGGTAGCAGCTTTGAACTCATCTACATTATCAAGCAAAATGTCTAACACATTTTAGGTCATTACCTTAAAGAAATAAAAGATTATCAAGGAGGTGTGTTTACTCAATTACTTTCTTATCCCTTGTATTTATTGTTTGCAGAACATATATTGAAATGAAGAAACATCAACTTTGAACTGGATCTAAGTCATCCTTCACACCAGTCGCAGAACCTGACTCAATTTAGTGCCTCAGTTATTTGGCCTTGTTCTGTCCTCTCCATGGAATATTTCCTCTGTGCCTTCTCTGCCACACCCCTTGGGTCACAACCATATTGAATATTATCAATGGTTGTAAAACCTCAAAAATATAAATTCCAAATTATTCCTCTTATTAGATTCTACTATCTTCTCAGCCCAATGTTCTAGAACTCATGGTCCCACACTTTTCAACCCCATTGGGCACTCTTATATACTGAAACTTATACTTCCTGTGGTCTACTATACACTACAAATATTAAAATCTATTTTTACCTGACTTAGAGTTCAAAATTAATATTAGAGTCTTGAACAAATCATCAGTCTCCATGCCTTTTTTTCCTGAAGAATTTAATGTATCATAACCTCCAGCCCTAGTTCTATACAGCTTTCTGCCTTCCCTATCTTTCAAGCTGGACACATATATAATGCTTTTCTGACTTGAAATTCATCACAATTCAAGTGTGCTTTCAGGCTCATCCTAAAATGCTGCTGTGTTTTCATAGATCATTCGCTCAGCCTCTCTGAGAAGGTTACTTTAAATTTCTCATCTCTTAATTAATATTAATCCAAAACTTTTCCTTTTCCCACTCTCAGCTGATTTTTGACTCTAAGAACATTTAAAAATAAAAAGGGAATTTTATCACCATACCTCCAAATCTGTTAACTTACCTGCATTTAGATATGTGTCCTCTGTCTGGCTCCTTTTTTTTTACCAAAGATACACTTTCCATATTTCAAGATAAGGGTAAATATCTATGTGCCATTCTCTAATTCCTATGAAAGGGCTTAACTCCACATTTTATTTCTCCAGTTTTGTCAGTTTTCTACATTTGAGTGGCTCTATTGACTCACCACCGTCAGTGTCACTATAATAGTAATCCTTCTTATTAAGAAACACCCATATTATTTGCAACTCACATACTGTTCTTCATTACAGTAAAATGCTGGATAAGACTTGTTTATACTCACTGTTTTAAATTCTTCTCATTATATTCCCTCTTGCTACCACTTAACAAAACTCTCATTGTAACAACACACACACAAAATAGATCTTAATTGTTCTTTCACTAATATTTAATAGGGTTTTAAATATTTTTCTGTCTGTGATCAATTCTTCTTTTGGTAAAACGATCTAATCCCTGTTGTTAAATATTGTCTGCATAATATTGGGTCTCAATTTGTATCTTTTATCTTGGCCTTTTACCTAAAGTCCAGACTCACTTATCTGATTGCTTGCTCTCTTATTCTGTTTTGGCATTTTAATCTCAATATGTCCAAAAAAGAGTTTTTAATTTCTAATTCATCCAAATATTTTTATCTGACAGTATTTCCAGTTATAATCAATGTAAGCCAAAGTCTCTGAGTCATTCTTGACTATTCTTTCAGTGCACATTTAATTTATCAGCAAATTCTGTCATCTTTGTTAAAAATACATATAGAATATGAATATCTCTTCCCACTTATGTGGTCTTTTCTGCTTCTCCTTATTTTAGAAATATATTTTGCCCTTCCCATTTTGTTGGGTAGCAGCATGTCTGGTGGCCACAAAAACTGAGGGAGTTTGGAATGCACAGGGAAGGCTGTGAAGTGGCAGTTTGGGACACGCAGAGAAGGGTGTGAAGTGGGAGTTTGGGACACGCAGGGAAGGGTGTGAAGTAGGAGTTTGGGACACGCAGGGAAGGCTGTGAAGGTATTGTCAGGTAGCCCTGGCAGGGGGTAGAGTGCACCTGAGGCTAGTAGAGAGAGCTGTCATTCTGCCATGGTTGCAATATTGGTTATATTAAACAAACAAATAAATAGGTCAAGGTGACAGGTTTCTCACTATGTAGAGGAATAAATAAATATAAAACTATATATACATATATAAATACACATAATCGTGTTAATAGCTATACTTTTCTATATAAATGTGTTTATTCTTGGTTCATTATATATGTGTGTACATATAATATTCATATTACATATGACTATGTGACATATGTAATATGAACTAGAGCTCCTTGGAGAAATGAGTAACTCCAGAGCTGAAGCAAGAAAAAGTCAAGTTGAGTCTGGAGCATCTTGTTATGCCAAAACTAAGAAATGCTCAAAGAATCATGGTGATTTATCAGAAGGATACAGAAGTTATTGAGAAGAGATTCCTAATGACAACATTTTGACAATTAGAGCATCAAGGAAAACATTACATTAAATAGAAATTCATGTGTCCATTTGAAATCAATACATAAATAAATAGATGAGTAAATATAAATGGTAAACAAGGGAAGGCTTTTGTTTTCAGCCAGCCACCAAATAGAAAGTCATCAATATTAAGCATCAGAGTGGTGGTTGATTCAGGTCGTTGTCATCAATGAATGCCAAAGCTGGACATTTGATGAGGGACAGAATATTTGCAATGTTTCTGAACCTGTTCTCACATTGTGCTTTGTTGATTGTAACTTTTTAAAAAATGGTGAGTTGTGGTGATGTTTGGCAGACAACAACGCGACAAAAATGCTTGACCTAAATCTAGTCAGAAGGAAACATCAGGCGGTCACAGATTGAAGGCCAAACCTTTTAAAATTACAAGAACAGGAGGGATATGGAAGAACTGAGAAGGTTTACAGACAGATGGAACCTGAAGAGACAAAACAAATGACTGCAGCACATGCTCATGAACAGGACTCTCAACAAGAAAAGGAGAAGAGCCAGTGTTGCGAGGATTGATGGATTTACATGGCATTTCTTGGTTGGATGGTAGTGTGGTGTCAGTGTTGATTTCCAGCTTTGGAGGGCTGTATGATGACTATCTGGGCCAATGTTCTTGTCCTTGGCAGGTTCACACTGGAGTGTTTGGGGATGATGCAACACCAAGTTAGCAGTTTTCTCACAAATGTTTCCCACAAAAGAGTAAAGAAAGAGATGCAGTAAAACGTCGACAGTATTAAAATAAGAATTATTTAAAAATTGGTAGATATGTTAACTCCTACCAAATGGTAAAGAAGAACAAAGCACTCTGATTAATTATATGCCAATTGCATGGTAAATACTTGATGTCAGTTATATTGTAAACACAAACAACAAATATTCCATTCATAATATAGAAGTATAATACTTAAATTCCAATAATAAACCAAATTTGAATAATTACACCATCATGATATTAACCTTCAAAATCAAACCCTCTACACTAATTCTCTAAACCAAGATTAAAGCAGTAGGAATACAGAGAATCAAAGATACAAAGCAAAATCACATGTAACTATTCTTTTATTTTCAAAATGCATTTGTTTTGTTTAGATATTCAGGTAAATGTATTTGCTCAATTAGGCTTTTCTTTGACGGTCTACTTACTTATAATCAAATAAAAATGAGCTTCTGTGTTAATAATGAGGATGCAGGTGGATACCTTAGAAATGCAGGTGTCTGAAATGAATGCTTAAAATGTCAGAGACATCTGACTCAGCCGCTGTGGAAGCTGTCAGTTTCCTTTCCAGCTGGAATCACATTGGAATGAGTAATTACCGTAACACTTTCAGCAAGAGACAGACATGTCCCTGTGAATATCAGTCATCAAGTGGAAATTCCCAGAGAATCTGAGTCAGTGCCATCTAAAAGGAAAGTGCTAGAAAACGAACAGAAGGCTCTATATTTTTCCTTTTATTAAAAAGAAACCTTTTCTATAGTTAGCGAAATTCAGTTTTCTTTCTACATAAGAAAAATACATCTTTCTGAAAATCATGTCTTTTTACCTTCTATCAAACCCACTTTTCCTTCTTTTTGATGAACAAGGGTTATTGTAATATAATTTTATCTGCTATAACTGAGGCCCGTTAGTAAATTCCGACAGATAATTATCCAAACCAATGAGTATTTTCTTTTTAAAAATAAACCAGACTGAGTGATATCATAAGAAATACATAGCCAAATTGTGACAGCCATAGACTAGAGAGAAATACCTTCCAAGTTGCTTTCAAATTAAGTCATAAAAATCTTTTTATTGTATTGATGAATATAGGTCCATCTTCCTTAATGGCATAAGATTAGATGATGATTTAAACAAACATTTATTGAATACTCACTCAATTTCCTCATCTGTATGCTGTGGATAATAACAGCACATAGTTTATAGAGCTGTGAATAAAAATGAGTTAGCACACGTTAGTAAGTGCTTAATATAAGATAGCTGTTATTATTAATATTATCCTACTAGAGATAAAACATATACTGCCTCTTCTTGAGAGATTCACAGATTTGAGTAGAAAGTGAGTTATCCATAAATTCACATAAAATATTTTAATGGTAGCTCAATTCTAAATAAGATATGCCAGATAAATAAGACGTACCTGAGGGATTTCAACTGCCTAAAGTTTTTAGTTTTTCCTCTGAAAAATAGTAGATAAGTGGTTTATGGCACTGAATCGAGGAAAAAAAAAAAAAAGATTGGCTCTAAAAAGATCCCTGTAGAGTCTGTATAGAATAGAGAATACAGGTAGAAGAGAAGAAAAATGTGTTAGGAAAAAAAAAAAAAAAAAGAGAGAGAAAGTGTGTTTATAAATGGTTAGTTGTGAGGAGGAGTCTTTTTTAGGATAAAATGATATTGAAAATGATAGCTAGTTAAGTGAGTAATGTAACTTAGACAGAAGGAAAGGGCTTGAACAATTCATTTAAAATAATTCTGAGGGGCCACTGCCTAGCTTCTATTTGAGTATTTACTTTGTCATCACATAGCATGGGACATTGGTAAATGTGATAAACATGGCTATTTATCTTCCCTCAAGTCACTGACCGAGCTGTTTAACAAGGCAAAGCAGAAGACAACCCTATGTGGAATGTCATGCAGGTGCACTCATTAATCAACCTTTGAGTATCACAGTGGCTCGGTAACTAAAATGTACCCACTGTAAGTTTATCTAATCCACAAATATTCTCTTGCTCATTTTGGCCACTCAACTATTATTCTCTAATGAACTAACCTCTTTCTGGGGTTCTTCATTTGTCACAAGTTATATATAAGGGAAACAGCGGAAAACATAATCGGAATTCCTTCAGCAGAAAACATTTGAGTTGGTCCACTGAGAACTACAGGAAGAACTACAGCAAAGTCAGTGATAAAGTGCTTTATGGGTGCTTCCTCTACTCTGTTTTAGATTCTGGATTACAAAGGAAAGGCCGTTGGCGTGAAACAATTTATGATACTATCTCATTAAATGTTATTTATATGTCACAATGGTTCTTCAACATTTTCAAGAGGAGCAATTATCAACTTTACTGTTCTCACTCATTCAGTGAATAGATGTAAAAGAAAGGCTATGAAAGAAAGAAAATCTTTATTAATTTTCTATTTTGATTCAATAACTGCAAATATCATTTAGAAATACAATGTCACATAGCTTCACTAAGGGATTGAATAAAATAGACATTAATAGTTCTATTTAACAGATAACTAAACTGAGAATCAGAAAGATTAAATGACTTGCCAAGCTTACATTGCTTTTAGGCGGCAATTTGGTATTCAAAAGCTAGTTTTTGTGAATTAGAAGCTACCTTGTTTGTATCATCCTATATCCCAACGTTTAGTTGCAGAATTGGAAAAGTGCTTCAGGTTGTTGAAAAGTTTAATAAAATCTGCAAGATGGGCATTTGTCTCTTATTTAATTCATTAATATTTGAGTCCTCGTAGTGAACATGTGGAACTCTGTCCAGTGTAGAGCTCTGCCCAGATCTACTCAATGTCCTTTCATAACTGCTGTGTGCTTCTTGGTTTCTGAAAGTCTCTGCGTTGCTCTCCAGCGGCTTGGACATGCAACTCTTTTTCAGAGGACTATCCTCAGGCTGAGATGCTTCCTCGTTATTTACAGAAAGCTAGAAGTGTCTGGAAAGGTATATTCCTTCAGGGTGCAGTTTTTAGCCAATGGCTGATAAGTTGGAAGAATGGAAAATCTCAGCTCTCTTGTCTTGAAGCTATAAAATGTAAGATAAATTTTATTCTGGGTGACCCTTTCATACCTTATTATCTGAGTGACAGGAAAGTCTCTGGACTCAACGGCTCCCCCAAACCAAGGCACAAAAGCCATTGGTGGGTTCTTGGTCTTATATAAAACATCGGTTTTTTTGTTGTTGTTTTTTGTTTGTTTTTTTTTTAATGTTCACTTCTATGTGTCATTCAATTTATTTCTCAACCCTCTGCCAAATGAGTGCTGGTATCTCCACTTTATTTTATGTGTGCCACTGTTGTTTTACAGGTTCCTGGAGACCTTGCAGGGTAAAAACCCTGAGTCATGTATGAGGGCTCCCATATTAATATTACCCATACCCCACTGGGTATTCTAACACTTGCACTACCCAACATGAGGTTGTTTTCTGTTTCTACACTTCTGATAAATAACCCATCTTTATCACTCCTTAGCAGAGGGAGTAGGTTGCAAAAAGTCAACATTTGGTTTTATTGATTATTTCTATTACTTTTCTACTTCATTGATGGCAACTGCAATTAAAAAAAAATTCTTCCTTATGCTTGCTTTGGGTTTCAGTTGCTCTTTATCCCATTTCTTAAAGTGGAAGCTTAAGTTACGGTTTTACATCTTTATTGAGGTTAAACAATTCCTTCATTTTTATCTCACATACTTTAAAAATTTTAAATAAAGATAACAGACACTTTAAAAAGCTTTTCATAGTTGTATGCTAACAGATTAATTTTATCTAGGCATTTCTTTCTATATACTGGTATTTAAATAATGTTAATTTCAATTTCTTCTGGAAGGAAGGATTGGGGATGATTCTGTAGTTTAGCCAATGTGCATATACCATTTTAACAACAAGTTATGTCAAATTCAAATTAATATAGAAATGTGATTAATAATAGACCTCATGGATTCAATGTTTCTGCTTGTTATCTAATCAAAATAATATAGACAATAGTCTATAACTCAATTACTTCCTGAAAATTTTTATTTTATAAGCTAAAGAATATTTCCAAACATTTAATGATCTATGATACATGGCTCACAGTTATGAGTATTTAGAAAGTGTGATCAACTCTCTTAAAAATTAATTGAGGCAGCTTAATATCAACAGTAGTACTAAATTTTTTAATTAAACTAATATAGGAGAACACCAAAAAGACTTATGGTGAGTACTTATCATATGGTGTTTTGGGTGAATTAATTAAAAGTCAACATTCATTTCTCTTTTTTATATATGCAAAAATATATAAAAGAATATTTTTAAAAATTTCCTGAGAACAAAGAGGAAACAGAAATTTGTTCCACGTGTTTTAATATAAAGACAAGACACAGGAAATACACGGAGTAATTTATCCCTATAAAATTTTGTATATAAGACACAAAAACATTTATACTGATGCTTCTTATACGTAGTATATGTAAAAGCTTATGCCATAACACTGAGTCAAAAGGTTGTCATTTCCCCCTCAAATAATACTTATAGGTTTATATTCTACCTTGTTTAGAAATGATATATTACAGTAAATAATTTCTTAAATAGGAACACAAAGTAAAAACTTAGAGCTCTTATTTCCCTTGTCTTCCTGTGACTCTTTAAACATAAATGACTTGACAAAGCACCTTCTTTTGGAATTTTATGTAACCTGAAAAAAATAAAAGTAAGAAGTTACATAATGATTTTTAAAAACACAATCCCAAATTTCTAGGTACTATATATACCAAAATAATAGAGAATAAAATAAATCCCTCAGAAACATAGAACCAGAAACTTCCCTTGTCCATTTGTTGCATAGATTGCTAATGATGGTGACCACTCAGAGCTGACTAGATTTAATTATAATTTGTAGCTTAAACAATATTTGAAAAAAGATCTTTCAAGCTCGAATTAGAGTCAGGTTATTTTCTTAGCTCTCAGAATCTGAAGGACATTATAGGGCTAATAAATAATCTGAAGACTCTCCTCTCAAATGTGGTGTGTCTTTTCTTAAGTCACTATTGAACTTCTGAAGATCCACAATCATAAAAATCTGTCTCTTGTAAACTGTGACAATTTGGTTCTATATACTCTCTTTGGATAATGAAATGTACTAAAATATTTGCTCCAAATTCCATTTATATATTGATTCATATATACATATGTGTGTGTGTATATATATATACTCACACACACACGTAACATAGAAACACCAATATATCCAAAGCCAATTGAAAATTTCCATTTGGAAACTTTACAGTCACGATTAATATAAATTTATGCCTAAACAAAATAAACTAAAGTCTATATGAACAAATCTCAGATGAGCTAGAATCATGAGTCTAAACTTGCATAAATTAAATTGTTTTTATTCTATATGTTCACATATCTATATTTAGAAGTTTCTATATTTTACTGTATGTTTCTATCCTTTAAAACAAGCTTGTCCAACCTGTGTCCTGCAGGCCACATGTGACCCAGGACGGCTTTGAATGTTGCCCAACACAAATTCACAAACTTTCTTAAAACATTATGAGATTTTTTTGTGTGATTTTTTTTTTTTTTTAGCGAATCAGCTATTGTTATTGTTAGGATAGTTTATGTGTAGCCCAAGATAATTATTCTTCCAACGTGGCCCAGGGAAACCAAATGATTAGATAGGACTGTTTTAAATAGTAATGTATTTCTTTTTTTTTCAGATAATTAACCTAATGACACTTCTCTCTTAATTTTAAGAAAAATCAAATTTCGAGCTACTGTGATCTAATAGGAAAATAGGTTATCAAAAATTGGACATGTGCAAAAAAAGAAACAATCATTCATTTATAATTAGGAGACCAAATATACATTAGTACGCCTTTCCTGTTGATTAATTCATTTGCTATTCTTCCAGACTCTGTGCTGTGCTGGAACCCAGAGCTAGAAGAGCCTAGCTTCTAAAAAATCAAGAAGAGCAACTTCAAGATTCAGAGGAAGCTTAAAAGGCAAGGAAAAATACTTTCTTCATCTGGGATAATCTTGTGTTTATAGAATATAAATACTTTTTTCTAGGTGAGTTTGAAATAGTATAAAATAAAGTGAATGAGTTAGTTAGTGGCCAATATATGAATGAACTTAGACAAAGTGGCCTAAAATATATGGAAGGTTCAAAAATTGAAAGATACGTTAACAGTTACAAAAGGAATAAAACCTTTCTTCTATGTATGAGATGTAAACATGATTAATAGAGCTTTCGAGTGAACAGATCATTAGACAAATTGATCATTAATTAACTGGCAGTAAGCAAATTTGTTTTAGGTGGACTTGCTTTCTTCTAATTCAATATGTCTGAAACCAATGCAGATACTTTTATTTGAGCTCAGTTTCAAAAGTAGCACAAAATGTCTTTGTAAGTGTTGAGCATTTTTTCTATATTAAAATAAGGAGGATTGGGTAATAGGCACCAAAATGTCAAGTCAAGTAAGTAATTTAGGCTGTCCTTTTCACAAATTCATCTGAATGATCCATTTCGTTATAAAATGAAATTTAACACATGGGGTATTTTGAGATAATTTTTGACAAGCCATGGTACCAAGTCTACATAATTTTTTAAAGCATAATAATGTATTTTCTCATCAAAATGTCATTGAAATTTAGAATCTCAGCAAAACATGTGTGAAATACTTTGTAATATACACTATTCTTAAGAAGAATGATATATTTCTACTTTGTCCTATACAATTTAACTGTTCTCAAATAGATTGGCCCTGTTTATGTACATTAATTTAATTTAGTTTTGAGACATTTGTGCTATAATTATAGTTAGGTCTTATTTTCCTCATTAGTGTAAACACAAAGTTCTTATTTTAACAAACCAAAAACAGACCACCCACATTGTAGACTTGAAATCTCATTAACACAGTACAGAACTAGAATCCAACATACGATATGAATGTGTATATGTGCGTCTGTGTGTGTGTATGATAGAAAAGACAGCAAAGGACATAGAGATGGACAGAGAGAAATTGAGACCTGAAATTTTCAGGGATATCTAAATATTCACTCCAGTGATTATGTAGTAGGGAATATAATACTCCTAAATCATGCCACATTTGTTTTCTACAAGATGCTTTCTCTGAGTTAATTAATTCAAGATATATGTTCTTATTGCCTACTTTCTAACATTTTCACTAAAAGAAACTGATAATTCAATAATGAATAAGTAACAGATCCTTCCAAACTCAATGCTATATAGCTTAATATAATGCAGTGATGAGAAACATGAGAAAAAGAACTCTAAGCACCTGAAACATAGCCTGCTGTGAGTAGACATCCTTCCACTGTTTCTGGAAGATGTTCTGTCCACTTGATCTGTCTGCCTTTAATGCTAATCTTTTAAATGCAATGTTCAGTTGGTGTCACTAGGTTCTAATATCTATAATAATATCCAAAGCTATTTTAAACTAATGATTTCATAAAGCCAGAAGAAATGATCCATGGAAAATATCACAAATTACAATATGAAATAATAATTATATACAGTTTATTTGATTTAAATTATGTGTTTAGAAAGCTGTATCTATTATATTTCCTCACTAAGAATTGCTACAGTTGCTATGAAAGGTATTGCTATACTGTCCTGCTCCTTTTTGGTTACTCTGCTTTTAATATTTTCTTCAAGAGACCTGTGTTTGGATGCTCTGCTTGAGGCTGCTAAGAAAATTCCCAAGGAATAAACAATGACAGACGAAGATTTGACTTTTCTTTTTTGCTCATGAGTTGTTTGAAAAACTAGTTCTTTGCATCATTGCTTTCTATTCTTCAAAATAATGTAACATTAAAATATAAAATCATACACGTTTAAAGGAATAAAACTTCACAGAGATTAATTTTTATCTATAGGCCGAATAAAGCTAAAATTGTAGAGAAAAATACAGCTAGTCAAAGCCATAAGGCAGCATAATGTGTTCAATCTGTTTTTACTGAAGGATATAAAGGGAATGGTGCTTCCCAAACAATGAGGTTTGAAAGCATTTTGAGGAAAAGATTGATTTTCACACTCAATGTTTGTAAATGGCCTTTTGGAAGACAGAAATCAAGCCACATCAAATCACAATATAACAAGACAACCGAAATGTAGCTGCCACCACAGGACATCATGAAAACCCTCCAAGGGTAGTGTGATGCCTCCAGCTTTGTTATTTTTGTTTAGGATTGTCTTGGCTATATGGGATCTTCTTTTGGGTTCCATATGAATTTTAAAGGTGTTTTCTATTTGTGTGAAGAATGCCCATGATGATTAATATAATATTCAACATTAATATTTCACATTAATTTCATAATGTTTTCATGGAAAATATCACAAATTACAATATGAAATAAGAATTACATTCAGTTAATTTGATTTAAATTATGTATTTAGAAAGCTGTATCTATTATATTTCCTAAGAATCACTAGTAATCAATTGCTAATAATAAAATTAACATAATATTAAAAATGGCATTGAATTGATAAATTATTTGGGCATTATAGGCATTTTCATGATATTGATTCTTCATATACATGACCATGGAATGTTTTTTCATTTGTTTGTTGCCTCTCTGATTTCCTTGAGTAGTGGTTTGTGGTTCTCCTTGAAGAGGTCCTTTACTTCCCTTGTTAGCTGTATTCCTAGGTATTTTATTTTCTTTGTAGCAATTGTGAATGGGAGTTAATTCATGATCTGACTCTCTGCTTATCTGTTGTTGGTGTATAGGAATGCTAACAATTTTTGCACATTGATTTTGTATCCTGAGACAGCTTAAGTTGCTTATCAGCTTAAGAAGCTTTTGGGCTGAGAGGGTGTGTAGGGTTTTCTAGATATAGGATCATGTCATCTACAAACAAATATAATTTGACTTCCTCTTTTCTTATTTGAATACCCTTTATTATTATTATTATTTTATATATTGCCTGATTTCCCTGGCCAGAACTTCTAATACTATGTTGAATAGGAGTGGTGAGAGATGGCATCCTTCTATTCTGGTGATTTTCAAGGGGAATGCTTAAAGCATTCATGCTACCTGACTTCAAACGATACTACAAGGCTGCAGTAACTAAAACAGCATGGTATGAGTACAAAAACAGACACATAGACCAATGGAAAACAATCGAGAACTCAGAAATAAGACCACATACCTACAACAATCTGATGTTTGACAAACCTGACAAAAATAAGCAAAGGGGAAAGCATTTTCTATTTAATAAATGGTGCTGAGAGAACTGGCTAGCCATATGCAGAAAATTGAAACTGGACCCCTTCCTTACACCTTTTACACAAATTATGTCAAGATGGATTAAAGACTTAAATGTAAAATGCAAAACTATAAAAATTCTGGAAGAAAATCTAGGCTATACCATTCAGGACATAGGCACAGGCAAAGACTTCATGATGCAAATAACAAAAGCAATTACCACAAAATCAAAAAGTGACGAATGGCATCTAATTAAACTAAAGAGCTTCTGCACAGCAACAGAAACTATCATCAAGGTCAACAGATAACCTACAGAATTGAATAAAATGTTTACAATCTATTCTTCTGAGCAATGTCTAATATCCAGAGTCTACAAGAAATGTAAACAAGTTTTTAAGAAAAAGAAAACAGCCCCATCAAAAAGTGGGCAAAAGACATGAAAATACTTCTCAAAAGAAGACGTTTATATGGCCAATAAACATATGAAAAAGAGTTCAACATCACTCATCATTAGAGAAATGCAAGTTAAAACCACAATGACATACCACTTCATTTCAGTGAGAATGGCGATTATTAAAAAGTCAGGGAAAAACAGATGCTGGCGAAGATGTGGAGAAAAATGACTGCTTTTCCACTGTTGGTGGGAAGGCAAATTAGTTCAACCATTGTGGAAAACAGTGTGGCAATTTCTCAGAGATCTAGAAGCAGAAATAACATTTTATCCAGCAATCATACTATTATGGCATATACCCAAAGGAATATAAATCATTCTGTCTCAAAGATAGGTGCATACATATGTTCATTGCAGCACTAGTCCCAATAGGAAAGACACAGAATCAATCCAAATACCCATCAATGATAGACTGGATAAAGAAAATGTGGTACATACACACCATGGATTACTATGCACCCATAAAAAGGAACAGGATCTTATCCTTTGCAGGCACATGGATGGAGCTGAAAGCCGTTATCCTCAGCAAACTAACACAGAAACAGAAAACTAAACACCACATATTCTCATTTGTAAGTGGGAGCTGAATGATGAGAACACATGGATGCATTGGGGGATCAACACACACTGGGGCCTGTCGGGTAGGGCAGGGGGAGGAAGAGCATCAGGAAGAATAGCTAATGGATGGTGAGCTTAATACCTAGGTGATGGGTTGATCTTACAGCAAACCATCATGGCACACATTTGCCTATGTAACAATCCTGCGTATCCTGTACATGTACCCTAGAACTTAAAATAAAAGCTGAGGGAAAAAAAGTAGTAAGCTAGAATGATAAGGTCAGTTACAAAATCAATATAGTCTTTAAAAAAAGAAATCTTCCAAGGACCTTATTTTCTCCTAAATCCTCCCTGTTAACCAACCACTAAATTAATCTCAAGATTTGATATGAAAAACAATAAATGAATTTTCCCTGGCTTTTAAACAGAATTTCCCTGGAATATAAATGACATAGGAAAATTTATAGAAAAGACTATGACAAGTAAAGCATGAAAAAAAATTAAAACCCAGAGAAAAGTACTTAATTGTATCCATATGATTAAAATACATCTGATGAAAACATATCATGCTTATCATGTTTACAACTAGTATATGACGTTTTTGTCAACTAAATTGTGAACTCCAGAAGATTTTATGTTTATTAATTTCTTAAATGTTTAAGCATATTACAATGCCTTAAACACTATTTGAGAGTCAGCAAATAACTGTTGAATGAAAAAGCGAATTAATGTTAAAAAGATTCATGGTTTAAAAGTTACTAATATTAAAACTTTTCTATCAGTTCAGTTGGAAATGAATTCAGCTGATGCTTAAGTATGTACCCAGCAGTCTTAATTCTACACATACATTTACCAATCTAGAATCTAATGTGTCCAAAGTACTACAATAATTAAACAACAAATATAACAATAAAATAAATAGACAAGGCCTGCTCTCTTATGGAGCTTACAATTTATCAGAAAAAATAGTATCCCAGGTCACTCCAAAAAAAAAATACGATTAAGATGGAGCTAGCAAAATGTATTGAGAATGGAAACAATAGGAAGACTTAATACAACTTTAGCTGAAATCTAATGGATGAATTGGAGTTAGCCATTTGCAACTGTAGAGAAAGAGTTTGTATAGCAATTGGGTAAAATATATTTATAAAGACTTGGATTGGGGGAAGGGCTTGATTAATCTCAGGAACTGAAAAAATATATTACAAATGGAATATGGGGACAGGCATAGCAAAACAAGGGACTGACTGACAAAATAATGAAGAACGGATTGGAAAAGAATGTTGTAAGACAAGATCACTGGTTTGGTTTTTATTCCACAGGCAATGAGAATCTGCTAGAGTTTTATTTTAAATATACTGACATTTTGTTAAGATTATTCTGACTGCAGTGTGGAGATTGAATTAGAGATGAAAGGCCAAATATGAAGCTTAACTTCTGCTTTATTCCTCATTTGTGTCTTGCGTTAGTATCACTGTAGATATTAACTATAGAGACCATATTTACAAAAATCAGTGAAAGCTCTGTTAAAATCTTCGGCATCAAATAAAATCTGAACAAAATTTTAATAAAAAAAGTTATTTCATATCTAGGTCAAAAAGAAAAAAGAGTAAGCAAGAGAGCTAGGAAAAAGAAAAGAAATTGTACTAAATATCACACACAAGTACTTTAGCCTCACTGACATATATTAAAATTTAAAGAGTTAAAATAAACACATAAATCATGTTTATATATTTTACAGATAACACATTATTCCTAATACTTTTGTTGTCAATGCATGAACATTCAACAACCATTTACATAAAATACATATATAATTGTCATGCTTCAATTGTTATGCTAATAAATCCTCAGTATTTCTGATGGGGGAAATTAGCGTAAGTATCTCATTACAATGTGGGAAATTTTCTACTAAACAAACCAAATTATTTTGCAAAGATCATTGAACAGCTGTCAAATGAAAATGACTTTTGGTTAAAATCAGTGGATGTCTGATTCAGACTAATAATATACAGGTTAAATGTATGTAAGTGACTCATCAGAGCCCCAAGTCTCTCTACCATTTAAACAAAGTTTTCAGGCAAGACAGGGCTCATGATAATTCTTTCCATATCATTAGCAAAACTATTGTGCAATGTTTTAGGTTAACAGACTCTGCATATCCAAAAGGCATGTAAATTTCCTGATGAATAATATATAGAATGATGCAAAAGTGTGGCACTGACTTCTGATGATTTATATGCACTTCTTGAAGATTTTAGTAAGCCATAGATAAAAGATATATACTGTATGTTGATTTGCTAATTAAAAAAATTGACATTTTGTGATTAATTTTCACATTTTATTCACAATGAAAAAGTTATAAACACATCAGAGATAGTAAGTAATAAATGAAAGAAAACAAAGGACAATGTAATATATGTATCTACAAATATGTAAATTTTTGTATGTAAAATAGAAAGGTCTCCATAACTTTGTTTTATAAACTAATCTGTGATTTGATAAAGGCAATTGACATATGTACTTTGTCATCTTAGCCATTTCTTCTATTTGTATTCTTTCTCCTTACCCCCTTCTATTCTTCCTCTTCATCTTTCTTTTTCTACTATTCTGTGACAACTACTATCCATTATTATAATAATGACAGCAATCCTTCAATGATTTACTTGATATTTACTGTAAGCCTGGAACTCTGCTAAGCTAATGACATTAGATAATCTTATTTAATTCTCACAATAAATTTATGAGGTAAGAATTATTATTTTAATTTTCCATTGAAGTACCAGTCTAAAATAATTTAAATAGGTTTTCCAAGGTCACATAGCTAAAACATACAGGGTTGGTCTTGATATCTAATTCTATCTGATTCCAGAGTTCATCATCTTAGTTGCTTTACTATTTTGCCTTCATCTGGCAAAATAGTTTAATTAAGGCCAAGACTGAACAAATGAATAGAGACAGTGAATGCACTCAAGAGTACAAGGAAAAAAGAAATAAAATTTTAAAAATAACTCATGAGTTTTCTGTATTGTTTGTGTGTTCCTTTAATTTTTCTTTTATTGGCAACTTATCACCTCAGAAATGAGAGGAAGTATTAGAACAACAACATCAACAAAATGTTCTTATTTAGGAAAAATATCCCTCTGACAAACCAGAGAGGAATTAGATGGAGAAAGGATATTCATAGCTGCTGTCTGGTACCTCTTTTTTTTTTTTTTTTTTTTTTTTTTTTTTAGTAGCGATGGGGTTTCATCATGTTGGCCAGAATGGTCTCGATCTCTTTTTTTTTTTCTAGTTAATGTGTATATATATATATTTAAAAATCCATGGTGTTGGTTAAAATGCCATTTTAGAACAAAGCAATAAAAGTCCTTCCTTTATTTTACTCATAACGTTCCAAAAAGGTTAGCAAGGTAATTACTTAAGAGAACTTGCAAACTTTAAGCTTTCTTTTTTTTAATTATTCTTTTTAAAAATTATTATTATACTTTAAGTTCTAGGGTACATGTGCATAACATGCAGGTTTGTTACATATGTATACTTGTGCCATGTTGGTGTGCTGCACCCATCAACTCGTCAGCACCCATCAACTCGTCATTTACATCAGGTTTAACTCCCAATGCAATCCCTCCCCTCTCCCACCTCCCATAATAGGCCTCGGTGTGTAATGTTCCCCTTCCCGAGTCCAAGTGATCTCATTGTTCAGTTCCCACCTGTGAGTGAGAACATGCCGTGTTTGGTTTTCTGTTCTTGCGATAGTTTGCTGAGAATGATGGTTTCCAGCTGCAAGGTCTCGGGTTTGATCTCTTGACCTTGTGATCTGCCTGCCTCATTCTTCCAAAGACTGGTGCCCTTTTAGTACACAAAGCACTTCCTATTTCCTTGCATCACAGCTCAGGTTTTGGAATGGAAAGACAGACTCTGTAATAGAAAACACATCATAATTTGAAGGATTCCAAGAACATCATGGCTAGTGGACCACTGGTCATTGATTATGGGAGGGTATAATAGTCAGTGACCCCACACTTTTCACATAGCGCCATATCCAATATAGCAGATACACTTCTATAACAGGATAGCCATGATTAATGAATAACAGGATAGCCATGACTAGTGGAGACCCAAGAAAGAAACTTCCCTGTACACTGTAGTATGGTGGGAAGAAAGTGATCAGATTCCCCTAGCCACTTAGAAGTGCTGATGGACAAGTGCAAAGAAGAAGCCTGGATAGAAATCTGGATGTTGCATTCCGGTGCATTCTACAGTTCCAGAGTGTGGCAGATATCAACTTTATAAAATTCAAAGAAACACAGAGATCCAGTGACACCACAGAACACACCAGCACCGGATGCTCAAGAGCAGACCAGATGAGCCACGCATTGGCAGACAGTTAAAGCATGCAGTAAAAGACCAGAACTGTAGAGAATCCCAATATAGGCATAAATTACTTTGCTCCTGAAGACAGATAACATCATGGAAAGAGAGAGAGAGAGAGAGGAGACAAGGCCATTTGAGAGAGGACAGAAAAAGCTCTAACAGGAAGTCGAAACTTTAAAAATAATTTAGTACTTACCCTAATACCTGAATTAATCCAAAACAGATTCTTTTAAGGAGGAAACAAAGAGTTATCTTTAACTCACTGGTATCCCTCTTTTCTCAGGGGTCCATAAGTAATACACTGCTTCTGTTATCTCATGTATTTTGAGGAGCTGTCTCTTTTGTGTCTTGCCTGACCAAGACTTAAACCTAACTACTGTCCCAGTTGGGACTGTCTTAGAGAGTGGCTGTCTTTGTAGGAACAAACTGGATTCAGGTCCGACAAGAGTTACAAAGACATCTGCCAATATTAACAAGTTTCCTGTGAGAGGACATCTGTCACAGATCAGACATTTAGGTTAAAGAAGTATCCTATGAAAGGCTTATTGTAAACATCCAAAACAAAATTCCTTCGATTCTTGGTCATGTTAGGGCTACTGCTTATGACCACTGTCTAGAGAGAAACCTTGAGACAAAACTAGAAAAAACTACAGATAGTCTAGAAAATTTAAAATTACTTGCAGAAAAACAAAATAAAAATAAGTAGTTGTGTATCTTTGGAGAGTATTGCATTAATCTTGACCAATCTAACAGGAAAACAGCCACTCCCACTAGCTTAATATTCTAAACACTAGAGTAATTCACTTAACTTTAATAAATAGTGGGCCATTATTATTGAAAATAATTATGTGTGTTCCTCTTTAACAAGAGTAAAGCAAAAAGTCAATTAAAAATCAAATTAATCAATAAAATAAAAAGTACAGTCATTTTCACCCATCTACATAAAATGACTTAGATCATTTTTTATTCTATTTATTTTCAAGTATAATATTCTCAAATGAGCATATGCCTAAAGATATAAATTAAAAATGTCAGTCATCCCAGGAATAAGACCCTTACTTTCTCCAAAGTATTTTTTTTACCTCTTCGCTGCTTATTAAAGCTTTCATCAGAGGAAGAAAAAAAGATGAAACTATTGCAGATGACATTATAAAATCAATCAAATGAGTGAGTTACTTCCACATTTCCTATTTAAAAAAATTAAAGAAATCAGAGATTTACAGATAATTCATATGCAGAGTCATCTCTAATTCACACTTGGTTTTATCAATTTATATACAATGGAATCCTGTAGATAATATCTCTTGATTAGTATTCTAAGTTTAATGGTCAAACAGATTTTATATATAGAAAAAGAGATAAAATTAATAGAGACAATACATTGGATAAAATTATACTTGGCATTGAAAGACAGCTAAAATGTAGTATCACAGAAAATAAGAACATTTATACCACCAGAAACACTCATGGAGGTATTGGTACAAGGAGTTTATTAAACATGTGTTAAATATCATCTAAACAAAACTAAGTAAGATAGATTAAGAAAAGATTCTCTAATATATTAAGAATCCATTTTAGCTGGCATATTAGCCCTGCCTACTTTCTTAAAATGTCTCCCTACTGTTATCACAAAACCATGGTTAATAATCAATTTTTAAAGTAAATGAAAGAAAAACGGAAAGCAAAAAGACCATTTAACATGATTCTCCACTGCTCAGGCACTGTATTTGCCAGGTTCAGCTCTTTTCCATCCTCTCCATTCATCTCTCTGAGGTACTGGGAACTACAACTGAAATAAAGGAAAATAGCAAGAAGTCTTTGGCCTGGTATTATTCCGCCTCATCAGAATTGGCAGAGGTCTTATAGTTTATACACCATGATTGTGGGAATGCATGTGGGGAGGGGATGCAGTGGGGGACTATAAAAATATATCTTCTTATGTAAAAGAGGATTATGGATACTCTTATTTTTTGTCTTGCTGATCAGGGAAATACAGTTTTCTGAATGTACATAGAAATTTCTAATTCTAGTGGCAGTGTGGAACACATGCACTAAAGATCGCTAGCTAAATCCTGAAGAAAATTCACTTTGTAATGAATTTTTGGATTTACTCTTTATCATTGTCAATAACAAACCTCATATACAAACTTTGAATGCAAATGTCCCAGTTCACACAAAGATCCTGAAATTAATTCTTAAACTAGCAGCAAGTTTGAACAGCTTACTTTTATATTTCATGTTGAAATCCAGGTGGAGGTTCCCAAACCCTAATTCTGGACTTCTATGAATTCACAGGTTCAACACCATGTGGAAACAGCCAAGGCTTGGGGTTTACACTCTCTGAACCCATGGCCTGAGGTCTACATTGGCCCCTTTCAGCCATGGCTGGAGTGGCTGGGATGCAGGGCCCCAAGTCTCTAGGCTGCATACAGCACAGGGAGGCTGGTCCTAGCCCACAAAACTACTTTCTCCTCCAAGGCCTCTGGGCTTGTGATAGAAGGGGCTGCTGTGAAGACCTCTGACATGCCCTGGAGACATTTTCCCCATTGTCTTATTGATTAACATTCCTCTGCCTCCCTGTACATACTTATGCAAATTTCCTCAACCAGCTTGAATTTGTCCTCAGAAAATTGGATTTTCTTTTCTATCACATTGTCCAAACTTTTATGCTCTACTTCCCTTATAAAACTAAATGCCTTTAACAGCACCCAAGTCACATCTTGAGTGCTTTGCTGCCTAGAAATTCCTTCCACCAGATACTCTAAATCATCTCCCTCCAGTTCAAAGTTCCACAAATCTCTAGGGCAGGGGCAAAATGCCACCAATCTCTCTCCCAAAACGTAACAGGAGTCACCTTTGCTCCAGTTTCCAACAAGTTCCTCATCTCCATCTGAGACCACCTCAGCCTGGATTTCTTTGTCCATATTATTATCAGCCTTTTGGTCAAAGCCATTCAACAAGTCTCTAGGGATTTCCAAAGTTTCCCACATTTTTCTGTCTTCATCTGAGCCCTCTGAACTGTTCTAACCTCTGCCTGTTACCGAGTTACAAAGTTGCTTCCACATTCTTGGGTATCTTTTCAGCAACATACCACTCTCCTGGTACCAATTTACGGTATTAGTCTGTTTTCACATTGCTGTTGAAGACATAACCGAGACTGGGCAATTTACAAAAGAGAGTTTTGATGGACTCACAGTTTCACGTGGTGGGGAGGCCTCACAATCATGGCAGAAGGTGAAAGGCACATCTCACGTGGCTACATGACTACAGACAAGAGAAAAGTGCTTGGGCAGGGAACCACTCTTTTTAAAACCATCAGATCTCCTGAGACTTATTCACTATCACAAGAACAGCATAGGAAAGATGTGTTCCGATGATTCAATTACCTCCCACTAGGTCCTTCCTATAAGATGTGGGATTTCAAGAAGAGATTTGGGTGGGGACACAGCCAAAACCTTATGAATCCTTTATCCTGTTGGCATAAATGGGCACCTGGAAACCCCTTGAGGTTCCACTTCAGAAACCCTCTAAGAACCATTTGAAGAAGTAACACAAGTCACAATTGTCTGAAAATCTCCGGTTGTCACAGTAAATTGTCGTTATCCCAACTAGAAGAATGAGTGTCAGTGGTTTGAAATATTCCTTCAGACATTAATGTTGTACTATTCTAATAAATACTTCATTACCATATTCCAAAATACTGTGCAATACTTCACAGAAGGTGAATATGAAATGGAAAAATAAACATTGATGATGTGAAAAATGAGGTTCAAAGTATTTAAGAATTAGTTATACTTAATTTATTTGGTTTATGTTATTCTTTTTATGTATACATAAATGTGATATGTAATAATTAATAGCCATTATCAATCAAATAATAATTTATTAGTAATGAACATAATAACTAACAGTGTTCTTTTACTCAAAATGGTACATAAAATGACCTATATTATAATACGTGATGTGTAAAACTGGATAAAATGGTGACCTACACATTGATAGAACTACAGGGCGAGATTGCCAAATCCACGATCATAGTGCATTTCAAAATGTCTCTTGTATTGATTGATTTGTCATGAGCAGCACAAAACCATTTAAAGGTAGAAAATATTTGTTCAGCAAAATTAACTGGTTTACCTTAATTGGCATATATTAACACTGCTAATACAAATTTAAAAATGGTTTTCAACGACCATTTACACAGATATTCAGCCCTAAAGTCTCTCAATATATTTTAATATTTGGGCACATTTTTATCAGAATGTAAATTTAAAAGTTAAATTAATTATAAAATTATACATTGAACACTAGTTTACATGTCTCACCTTTAAAAACTATGATATAATTTCAAAATTTTAAGATTTGAAAAGAATGAGAGAACTTTACATCAAATTTGTAGACTGCAGCAAAACCATATTTTCAAAAAATATATGGCTGTACATTTTTAAGAACAAAAAGCCAGATAATCTATGTTACATGTATCTACTCATTAATTAGAAAATAACAAAACAAAAAAACAGAATAAATCCAAAGTAGAATTAAAATAATAGCAAGGATCAGAGTAGAATTATATAAAAAAGGAAGCAATATAGAGATAAAAAAAAACTAAATTGAAGATTTATTAAATTAAAAAAAATTCTGGTCAGATTGAACTACAAAAAAGTAGTTTAAGGAATTTAAAAGGAAGGCATAATATTTAAATTTCTTAAACTATTTTATTAACTGTATAATTACCACAGTTAATAAAATTCATTAAGAATTTAATATAAATGTAAAATTTTACGTGAACAGATTCCTAGGAAATACTTAATTTACAAAAATTGTCATGAGAAGACATCCTAAAATTTACAAAAATTGACATGAAAAGACATCTAAAATAACCTATAATAATGAAATATATTGAATCATTTATTATGTCATCCTACAAATAAATCAACTCTGATGGTTGGATAGGTGAGCTGTTACAAACATTCAAGAGATACATCATTCCCACGGATACAAAATCTTATAAAGAATAAAGAATTAGAATATAAACACCTCCAATCTCATTTTTACTCGTCCCAGTTCAGCCTTAACACCAAAACCCTTCTGAAGTGCTAAAGATGGTACATAACACAAAAAGTGAACAGTTTTTCATGATATTTTCTATAACTATATTAGCTGATTTTGTTTATACTTTAAAACAATATTTTATGCAATCAAATATTAAAATACAAATAAATTGAGATCAACAGCACTGATAATAAAGCTCTAAAATGTCTAAACTCTATATTGTTCTGTATCTATCTTAATTAAATTTTCTCATTAGTAACAGAAAATTTGATACAGTTTTCAAGCAGGTCAATGATTTACAGTGTTGATCAATATCATTCAGAAAAATGCTTGAGAATCTAAAAATATTTTCTGCAATTATAAAATGGTAAAAAACATGAACTGAAAATTTCTCTATCTCTTTCATCTGAATGTTGAAACATGACTGATATGCCTTGAAACAGACATTTATGACACCTGCTATTCCAAAAATCAAAGATTTAGGACTAAGAATCAGCAGAATATCAGTATGAGGAAAGGAAGAAAATATGTAAGATAAAAATATCATATATAAATTCTGCTCTCAGTCTGTCATCAGATACGATTTTCCTTATCAAATAGGAAAGCGAATAAAACTTGTTTATAAAAATTAGTTTAAATTTAATAGGTTTAGATCTTTATGTCACTTTTTAAAACATAATAATAATAAAAGATAAAAATGACATGAAAATCTAAAGGAATTCAGATGTCCTGAAAATGACTCACCCTTTTCGTAATTTAAATTTAGTATTTTTAAATTTACAGAGATAATTGTATGTATTTATTATGCACAATTCAAAACTGTAATGTTTTGCAGGATGACTAAATCTAGCTAATTAACATATGCATCAATCACATAATTATCACATTTTCTGACGGAATACTCTACATCCACTCTAAGCATTTTCCAATAATTGATACAGTATTACCTATAGTTACTATGTGGTACAATAGAACTCTTGAACGTATTCCTTTTATTGTTAGACAAAGACAAATTTCGTATCCTTTGAAGAACATCTCCCTGTCAACCAAACCACCCCAGCCCCTGGTAACCACCATTCCACTCTTCTATGAGATACATTTTTAGATTCCATCTATGAGTGTATTTGTCTTTCACTTAACAGAATGTCCTCCATGTTCATCTATGTTATCATAAATGAGAGCTCAGCTTTAAGTGCCTGAATTATATTCCTTTCTGTATATAAAAATATAAAATTTACCAACAACAAAAAGCCCAGAACCTGATGGCTTCACTGCTAAATTCTATCAATATTTTCTTATTACTGATTGAGTTTCCTTACTTGTCATTGGTTCATTTAGATTTTCTGTATCTATTTAATTCTGTCTTGGCAGCTTTATGCATCAGATAATTTATCTATTTCTTCTAAGTTATCCAATTTGTTGGCCTATAATTATTTATAATCATCTCTTGTGATCTCCTGCATTTTTGTTGCATCAGTTGTAATGTTTTCTGTTTTATTTCTGGTTTTATTAATATGGGTGTTCTCTCTTTATAGTTATTCTGGTTAAAATTTGTTATTCTATTTATCTTTTAAAAATTAACTCAGTTTTATTGATCTTTTCTATTGCTTTTCTGTTCTCTATTTCATTTATTTCTGCTCTCATCTTCATTAGTTTCTTCCTCTACTAACTTTGAGCATAGTTTGTTCTTGGCTTTCTAATTCCTTAAGATGAAATGGTAGGTTGTTTATTTGAGGTATTTCTTCTTTTTCAATATTGATATATATTGCTGTAGACTTCCCTTTTATAGTTGCTTTTTCTATATTCCATATGTTTCATCCCTCCATATTTTTCTTCCTCTCTTTCCTTTTGGAATGCTATCACCACTAACTATACAGACCCAAATCTATTATTTCATAACAAGTGTGTAAATAAGTTATTTTCTAATAGCTTCAAATACTTACTCATTCTTCAATTATTATCATTTTCCATGTTTTAAAATAATGATTTTTCCCCTTAATATTGTTTAAAAGTAAAAAAAAAATGTTGTTTTTAAAATTATAAATACATTTTTGTTGGTAGTGATGTTTCCTTTTGTACTCAGACTTCAACAAATCTGATGTGCTGTAATCCATTCAAACCATTGTTCTTTCATGTTTGGCCAATAGGAAGTTCTTCAAGTGAGCTCTAGGTTGTTTTTGGTATAGCCTGAGCACTCTTATATAGGTAGTTTCTTAGCTCTGTGGTGGAATATAAAGTTCCAAATTTACATCTGACATTTTCTATCCCAGCCATGGAATCATCAGTTTCTTCATGTAAATCTTGTTTCTTTTAATGCAAACTGGAATGTATAAACCATGAAAATATTACCCCATATATATATTTTATATATATACACACACACACACACAGAGATAGATAGATCATTTTATTTCTGCATATATTGCTACTATTTCAAAATAAGAATATAAATATTGTGGCATATAATTATTGAGTCCAGTGCAGTTATTTTTATACTTAGGGTATTATTAAGTTGTTTTGTTTTAAACACATGCATAAGTAACTTTTCTGCATCATTTTGGAATCAACTCAAATTTTAGTTAGATATATTTCATGTTGACTTCTGGGTTTAGAGTTTGCTTTCTTCCATTTTTATCATTTTTTAAATAATTAGTTGAAACATTTTTGTATTTCCGAAGTCAAATTTGCAAAATGAAATATACTAAGAAATCTCTATTTTCTATACTTATTTTTTCCAGTCTTCGTCTGTTCTCTCTGTAACATTTTACTAATCTGATACATTACATTTTACATGTAATTGAAGCATATATATATACACACACACATATATATATGGCATACATATTTGCATGTATATATAAATAGCATATGGACAATTTATAATATATACACATAGATTTGTTTTTACACCTAGGTCTTTTATCTTAGTAACATATCTTGGAGAACAATTCATATAAGTACACAGAATCAAATTAAGCCTACTCTTATTTCAGGATAGTTTACTTCAGATTCTATATTGTTTCTATTGTTTGTTACATTTGGCCTTCTGTGCCCTGTGGTGTACTTTCCTGGCTAGGTTTCATACTTATCACTTTCTCCAAAATATATTTTTAATCTCATCTTTATTTTTATTATTTTTAATTTTTGTCTTTTCCAGTTTCTATTAAATGAAGGTATTAAGTTCAGTCATTCATTCATTTTTGGGTTTTTTAAATTAATCTTTATTTTTGAAATGTTGGTTTTGAAATTTTATTTGTAATTCTTTTATGAGTTCTGTCTAGTCTCTTCACAATTTCCTTTTCTTCAAATATCTCATTTCTGAATTTATCTAAGTTGGATTCTTGCTATTCTTTCATAGCCTCCAGTATTCTCTACTTTTAGTTTTTTATTTTGAAATATTAGATAACAGTTTTTAAACTATGTGTGGATAAGTCTTTCTGGGGTTCCTTCAGAATTCAGAAATAATCTCTGTAGGAATGTTATTACCTTTACTCTACACTTAAGAGGCAGCTTTTTATGTGATTTAATTGCAATTTTTTCTATTGTTCATGTTAAATTGGGATGAATTTTCTCATAATTCTTGGAGAAAAGGATCTGCCAGGTTTCTATTCATATCTCCACACTTCTGAGCTAATATCTACTATGAGCCACAGTTTTTTTTTCTGACACGTGAGTGGCTTTGAGCTTTTTCACATCATTTGAGTATTCTCTTCTCCAATTTTTGTTGGAAATTCTCCTTTCTTTCTGCCTAGAGTTTCTGTCCTATTACCTGGGTATTTCACTATCCAAAATCTAGCTTTATCCTAATAAAGATTACAGGTAGTTAATTCCAAGAATTCACAAGGTGTGCAACCCTCCAATACAATCAAACATTATAGAAGTACAGTTGCTCTTACCTGCAAGTTTATGCTTTAAAAGCCTTCTCTTAATTTCAGCTGTTCATCTCAGATGGTCCTATTGACCATTTTTGTTGATAATTTTGGCAGTTTGGGTGTTCTTAGGTTTTCAGGAGTTTTTTCCTTTGTCTTCCTATTTTTTTTTTTTTTTTTTTTTTTTTTTTTTTTTACCCTTCCTACACAGTTTCTGAGAGCATATAGTGTTGTTGCTATTGGCAGTTTGTCGTACTTTAGGTTTCACAGTGACACTTTGTTACTTAGTTTTGTTTCAAGTGTTTTCAGTACATTTCTTGGTTTAGTTCTTTGTCAGATTTTGTGGGTGGATTTGGGAATATGGAAGAACTACAGTGCTGCTGACATCTGCCCTGATATATCTTGAGTATACTGATTTAAATAAAGCTTCAATAATTTCCCTCCTTCCAGATTTCACTAATGTGCCAAACACTATTCTTTATTTATTTTCAAGATATTATAACATATATTCAGTATAAAAGATATATTAAGAATCTTTATCAAGATTGTTTTCAAAATATATTAGGAAGGAATATTAGTGCAATCAACTTGGGGTATGATGAGCTGAAGAAAATGGTGGCGAGTTTTCTTGCCTGGTAGTTTATGCAGGTGTTGGTTATTGTCAGGTAGTACTGGACTATAAAGAGGAGTATAAGGGGGTATAGAGTAACAGTCACCAGTCATTTGGATAACAGATTTGAATTCCCATGAGGGGCAAGACGTGTTAAAGGAGACTTATTACTAGACTAAGTGCAATAAGAAAGAAAGCTTTGAAGAGGATGTGAAGCCACGTCCTCTACCAGTCTGCTGAAGAAACAATTTATAGGTAAACAGAACATCCTTTTCCAAAGGCACTTTAAACAGGGTTGATTTTACAAGTCAAAATGATAGTATCCAAAATGTTGAAATTTCATGAAATCTAAAAATGATAATAATCATCATCACAACTTGATATACACCAGGAATTGTGCTATATGTTCTTTTGTACTTTCTGTTGTTGAACCTCTGAAGTGATCTCATAAAGTAAGTATTATCATACTAATTTTGTGGGTGATAAAGGTTAAATGACTCACCTCAGGTCTCATAGTTTGAACGTGGTAGAGTCCTTTTTTTGTTTTTTTTTAAATTTTTTTATTTGAGAGAGAGTCTTGCTCTGTCACCCAGGCTAGAGCGCAGTGGTACAATCTTGGCTCACTGCAACCTCTGCCTCCTGGGTTCAAGCAATTCTTCTGCCTTAGGCTCCCAAGTAGCTGAGAGTACAGGCACCTGCCACCACGCCCGGCTAATTTTTATATTTTTAGTAGAGATAGGGTTTCAGCATCTTGGCCAGGCTGGTCTTGAACTACTGATCTCGTGATCCATACGCCTCAGCCTCCCAAAGTGCTGGGATTACATGTGTGAGCCACTATGCCCAGCCTAGAGTACTTTTTGAATGCCAACCTCTTAACTTGACGTAAGACTGTATATTTAACTGTAGGAAACCATTATGACAAAAATGTAAATAAATAAACTTCTAACTCAAAAGACAAAATTGTTCAACAAGTGAAATAAAGCATAAACTATAAATAATAGTAAGAAAAGCTTTAAAACTTTGATTTAAAACCACAAGGTTGTGCCAATAATCCTAGGTTGTGGCTTAAAAAAGGTTATGATACAAGTGAGAAAACGGGTTTCTGTTATGGAAAAGCATGCCAGATGATTTTGGAGGAAGCATTGAGATAAGGTAACTTAAAACATAGCATACAATTAATTTTGCTGTGATCCAGCTTTACCATGTCTGACTACATGATTTTTAATAATAATTTTCCATCATTATTTGATTGTACTAAATCTACTCTATAACTCTTCATTTATCTTTCTTGGGCTGTAAACTTTGTCTTTTAAAAAAAAATTCTACAAGTTTTATCTGCTCCTAAATTCACTTCTTTACATGTAAGTATTCTAGGCTAGCTCCACTTAATGGCCTATTAGCATAAAATTTCACTTCTTGTACTTAATTTAAGAGATACACTATCTGCTCTCATCTAAATCTTTATAAATACTAGCCAAAATAATTAGTTTTCTGTTAAAAATGATTTTGTAACATTCCATGAGGTCTTATCTATTGTCTTGCTCTCAGTGCTTACCTCTAATACCTGATAGCTGATTGTAAAATCATTCACTTGGTCCCCATTTGGAAAAAAAGAGTGAGGAATTCAAATTCTAATTATAACTTTACAAATGGAAGCTTGATATGAGATAAACGAATTATCTCAAAGCCTGAGACTCTTTCTTGACAATCACAAGAGTGACCTACAAATGCTCCTTTTCTGCTGTCTAACCTTATTGTCATCTTTGGCAGGTGTTTGTTCTATTTTCTTTGTGCTTTCTTTACCATTAAAAAAATAGGCAGTATTTACTTTACTTTTATTTCTAAAAGTTTATTTGATGGTAGGCTATTTTTAAGTCAACTCAGTCAATATCCATTTTGAAAGTGTGATGTGGCCAGGTGCAGTGGCTCACGCCTATAATCCCAACACTTGGGAGGCCGAGGTGGGTGAATCACCTGAGGGCAGGAGTTCGAGACCAGTCTGGCCAACATGGAGAAACCCCGTCTCTACTAAAAATACAAAAATTAGCTGGGCATGGTGGTACGTGCCTGCAGTCCCAACTACTCGGGAGGCTGAGGCAGAAGAATTGCTGGAACCCGGGAGTCAGAGGTTGCAGTGAGCCGAGATCACCCCACTGCACTCCAGCCTGGGCTAGAAGAGTAAAACTCCATCTCAACAACAACAACAACAACAACAACAACAACAACAACATGATGCAATAAATGGTAGAGGCTATCAAAACTTATGAATTACAAGAAGTGGAAAGAGAAAATGGTCGTTAAGAGCATAATAGGTACATGGCATTGTGTGAGGTACTCAGCGATTTCTGTTAGTCCTCAGAAAAACCCTGCAAGTGGCAATAATTATTATTTATCATTTGTATGTGTGTGCACATGTGTGGGTAGGTGGTTGCGTGGGTGGGTGTGACACTTCAAGAAGTAATCTCTTTTTAAGTTTTTCTAACTAAAAATCTATAATTTTGCCTCTATCTATATTGTATAGTGTTTGAATGCACAATCTGGAAAATTAAAAACCCATTCTGCATGACTCCATGTGGCTATTTCTTCAATACAGAGTCCCAAGTTGATATATCCTTGAAAGAAGCAGGAGAAGGACTTAAGAATCTTGTGGTTCTCAAGAATCTTTGTAGTTATAGCGCCTGCTCTTTACAGGTGAGATAATTGTGGAAAGAGGAAGGGATACACACAACTGTCTTTGCTGGTGAGTGGAGCTAGCATACTTTTCAATTTGCACATTTTCAAACTCACATAAACTCTAGTAGATATTTTTTCTTCCATTTTAGAAAAGATATAACAGCAGATCAGGGAGTTTAAGTAAATTGCTGTGGTCGTTTTGTACTGTTTGAACAAGTTTCACCCTGGGCAAACCCAGGTGAAACTACATTTTCCAGTATTCCTTCCTCGTGTGGTTCTAGTTTAGGCTTGACTACTGGAAGAGATGAATTTGAGATTCAGAGGATGCGAATGAAGCAGCAGCCACTACTCTCTGGAATTCAGCATAGGGTTCAGGTGCTGCTACAGCTGCAAACACACGTTTTCCCTGCTCTGCTGGCTCACTTTGTAAGCACAGGGCAAGCTCACGGCAACTCCAGCTCTGCGTTCGAGTGTCTTTCTTCTTGCAAGTCCTGGGACAGGTGTTTGTGCAGGTTCACGATGAAGGTCAAATCAGTTTATTCTGTAGGTCACAGAGGTTGGAGACAGTGAAAGACAGAGGCAGGGTTCACTTTGTCTTTGTGAGTCTTGGTTTCTCCCCATGAGTCCTGGTTGTCTTTGCTCTTCCCACTTCAAATTCAGTTTTTCTTCTTAGCCGCTAGCCCTGCTGACCTACACTGACTGCAGAACTGCTAAAGACACAGAGGTAACAACTTATCGGCATCGGCACTCATAATTATGTAGAATCAAATCTCACTAATACATTTCTAATTCCACATCACTCATAGTAGCTCTACTTCTCGATAGATCCTAAATTATGTACTTGCTAGTTTCCATACATCTGATACATGGTAAGATTAAAACTTCAATCTGCTTGTATAATACATGCACTTTCCCCTTCACCAGAGTGAATTTTAAGGGAGGGAAAAGAAAGTGCAGGAGACTCTAATTCCCCTGACCATTAATAATAACGTGGCTAGAGAGTTTTCTCCAGATTGAGTCCTTCCTTTTACTCTTTTATGTGTAGACGCATCAAAGGGAATGCATGATTACTGCTGAAATCTGTGCGGAACCGCCAAATATTCAACATTCTAAACCCCTCTCTATTGGATACTACTCATTAACAAGGTAAAAAACAGTTATCCTGGGCCTGACAGCTCTTTATTATTTTTCATGCATCACAGTAAGCCTTTTTCATATAAAATTATATAGTCACTCAAAATGTTCATCTTTCCTAAATGTACTTTTTGCAGCTGTAATCTATCTGCATCTACATGATTTTGGTCTTTCAAATGGTTGAGAAACTTCTTTACTGGGCAGTTAATCCCATTTATGTTCTGAGTGACCAAATTGTTGGTTATATTACCTGCTATAATATCTCCATTGTACATAATATATATTTGATTTAACAGCTGTAATCTTACCAGACTGCTGTTTTTCAGTCAATTGTCTTCACGGACTTGGATTTTCAGAGGAAATCTTACTGAAACTACAGTGAATAACTATCTAACAGTATCACATCTGCTAAAAAATGTCAGCTCATCAATAGCATTTTCATATTATCAATATTTTTGTATCTTACATAAAATCTTTGCTTTATTCATGTGGAATGTTAACAAGGAGTAGTTCCTGAGCTCCAATATTTAGCCCAAAACTTTGCTCTTTTAATGATTTAATGATTAACAATTTATTTTAGAAATTGTTTCATCGGTATTATTTTTAGCAAGACAAAACTTTTGCCATAAAGACATTATTTCCCTTCAGTACTGAAAGGTTATTAAGTTGAAGTGTCCTTCTTGCATGCAATAATTAACAGTGATTTGGTTCAAAGATTCTGCCTATGCACTAAAATACATTGTGATGGTTAATGTTGAGTGCCAACTTGATTGGATTGAAAGATGCAAAGTATTGATACTGGGTGTGTCTGTGAGGGTGTTGCCAAAGGAGATTAACATTTGAGTCAGTGGGCTGGGAAAGGCACACCCATCCTTAATCTGCTGGGCACAATCTAATCAGCTGCCGGCGAATATAAAAGCAGGCAGAAAAATGTGAAAAGGCGAGACTGGTCTAGCCTCCCAACCTACATATTTCTCCCATGCTGAATGCTGGATGCTTCCTGCCCTCAAACATCGGAGTCAAAATTCTCCAGTTTTGAAACTTGAACTGGCTCTCCTTGCTCCTCAAGCTTGAGGAGAGACTATTATTGGACCTTGTGATCATATAAGCTAATGTATGATTACTGCTGAAATCTGTGCTGAACCACCAAATATTCAACATTCTAAACCCCTCTCTATTGGATACTACTCATTAACAAGATAAAAAAACAGTTATCCTGGGCATGACAGCTCCTTATTATTTTTCATGCATCACAGTAAGCCTTTTTCATATAAAATTATATAGTCACTCAAAATGTTCATCTTTCCTAAATGTGCTTTTTGCAGCTGTAATCTATCTGCACCTAGATGATTTTGGCCTTTCAAATGGTTTCCCAAATGGTAATATTTTCGAATGGTTGAGAAACTTCTTTACTGGGCAGTTAATCCCATTTATATATATATATATATATATATTTATATACACTCATATATATGAGTTTATTAAGTATTATACTTATATATACTTATATATACTCATATATATACTTATATATAGCTCTCAGATATCTCTCAGATATATATATCTCCTATTAGTTCTGTCCCTCTAGGGAACCCTTACTAATACACACATTTCTAGTATTAAAGATCTTCAGTCCATGATTTTGTTAAGAGCAGATATTGACTAATTCCCATGTGTTAAATTTAAAAACAATTTTATTTACTTTATTTCATAACTTTAGTCCAATCAGGTCACACGTGTAAAGTTCTCACTTTTGGTTGAATGAAATTATATGTAAGGATTGACATTTGTAGCTAATATATAAAATTACTCCAATGAAGCCCAATTTGCACTTTATCTACCAGCCATAATTGTTGAGTGATAAAGAGTCACCAGAAAAAGGTAATTAAAGGGCAATTTGGATCTTGAACTTATTTTGAAATGTCTTCTGAGTACCAAGGTCCCTTGACCAAAATTAAAAGTCAAATGGAAAATCTGGGAAATATACACTTTATTTATTTATTGAGACGAAGTCTCGCTCTGTCTCCCAGATGGAGTGTAGTGGCATGATCTTGGCTCACTGCAGACTCTGCCTCCTGGGTTCAAGCAATTCTCCTGCCTTAAGCCTTCTGAGTAGTTGCGACTACAGGAGTATGCCACCATGTTCAACTAATTTTTGTATTTTTAGTAGAGATGGGGTTTCACCACGTTGGTAAGGCTGATCTGGAAGTCCTGAACTGAAGTGATCTGCTGCCTCAGAAATACGCACTTTCTATACAACTTTGGGAGTAATATTTTAAGTTTATGCTTTACAATTTTGAAATGCATTATGTGTAGTACGGTTTATTCTTCACATTTTGCTTTTGTTTCAGTGAAAACGATGATGTATCTTGTAGAGATTTCTTATTGTCTTTTGATGTCTTTTCAAAATTTTTTTCTATAGGAGTAATAATTTTAGCTTGACATATGTCCACTCAGCATAAAAACTACACTTTAAAGCCTCTGTCTCATATTACTATGTCCATGTGACTACATCTTGGTCAATAGAGTCTTCTGTGACTACTTTCTTGAATCTTTCCTAAGAATCATTTCGCCAGTTCTTTGTCCCTCTTCTATTTCATTTCTTTGTTCCGTTTTCTGGAATGTAGATGCTGCCACATTGGATCATGAGGATGATAATTTATCTAACAGATAGATAGATTATGTGATGATAGCCGTTAATTAACTATAAGATCAAGTCTCTAGGATATTAACTGAAATGGAGGCAAATATCTAGCTTGATAGCTATATGTAAGCAAAGTGAATTATTTATATGGTTGAAAGGAAGGGGATGTTCGCTCCTTAAACTAGCTTAAACCAAAGTCGGCATAGATTTAATATTCTAAAAAAGGTGTTTAGTTTGATACATACAATAATATACAAAAGTAGATATTCAATAGTAATAATAGCTAGTATATATTACATACACTATAAGGCACAGTTTTCAAGATGTTTAGTTATTCATATATTTAATCCTTAGAAAATATTTTGGATTTGAAAGTAACTTTCCTCCTCTGATAAGCTCCTAAGTCAGAAAACAAATTAAGTTTTTAAATCTCTCCTCATGGTCATGATGGAATTTTTAGGCCCCTTCCTGCATGAAGGCAACTTGCGACAATAAAATAGCAGATAATTTTCCTGACTCCCACTACCACTTTCATAAAACAAGTGGATATAACAGAAGCCTATGTAAGAAGTTTCCTGTCAGAATTTAAAACTTAAAGGCCAAAAAAGCCCCTTTCTCTCCAAATTCCTTTTAAACAACCTCTAGGACTTGAATTTGAGGTAGAAGGTATGGAACACTTACGTCTCATTACTGATTTTCTAAATTATCTCTGGTCCTCTCTTCCATTTCCTTAGCCCTCAATTATGGCCTCATAATTATTCTCATTATTATCTTTTCATTGCTTTCTCCTGTGTAGGGATTTCCCTGAACTTCTATTCTTTCTGATTCCAGGACTATGACTTATCCTAAATCACTATTCTCAATCAGAGCAGTATCATCTCTCTAGGGGGCATTGTAATGTGAGAAGTCTTTTGAGTTGTTGTCACAGAAACTGGTACAAAATTCTGGTATTTTTATGCAGTGTCCAAGAATACAATTCATTATTTCATAATAAGATTGTTGCCACCCAAAAAGACTGCCTTTCCCAAAATTCTAGCAGTGAACATATTTAAATACTCAGGTCAAAATGATGAAGAGGGTGCAGGGATGGAAGCCAGCTTAATATGACTGAATATGCATTCATCATTATAAAGTGCTCAACAACATCATACTACTGATGAATCAATGCTACTTTCCTGTTTAAAATATCCCACTGGCTCTTCATAACCCAGGCTCTAACATCTGCTCACCCTCAATTAGCAGAATGTCTCACTTGCTCTTTATACTTGGCATCCTAAACTCACAATACCTCAAATACGTCAAGCTCTTCCAAGGACTGACTTATTTGGGCACTATTTTTTTTTTCTCAACTTAGATTATTTATTCACTTTAACATTATATTAAACTTGTAAGGGCTTACATGGTTCTAAGTATCAAATTATCTGTGAAAAATGCTTTGACCTGGTCAGGGTAACTTTGAGATTTCTTCCTCTGAACAGGGGAGGCTTGACTATATTATCATTGGGTCTCTTTACATTGATCATAAGTATTGGTTTACATTAGAAATTCTTCCTTTAGAGATTTGTGAATTCTTTAAAGACAGTTGGTTTAATCTATGTATTCTTAATATTTAACAAATAATATAACCTACAATAGATTTTTCAAGAAATACTTGTCCCAGAAGTAAATTTAAAAATAATGAGGATAACTTTTTGTCTAGATAAGATGTTTCTTGCTCTTTCTCGTCATGCTAAGAACAATGGTAAGTCTCGCAAACAGTGCAAGAGGCAGCCAAATAAGAACTTGAGAAGGTAGAAAGAGGGAAATTAACTGACTTGAAACCCCAGGACCAGAAGACCATCACAGCAGCTGGGTGTCTTACATCCTGCCACTCAACAGAACAAAGTGATCCATACCTGGCGTTTACCAATTTCCAACCTAACAATGGAACACAGCCCACAGAAACTGATTCCTGCTTCAGACTAGCAGAAGTTCTTTTAACAACACAAAGTGTTTTGGCATCAGTGTCAAGAAGGATAAACAAATAGTTCCACAAACAAACACAAACAAATAATACAATGGTAGACTTAAGTACTATAATATCAATAATTACCTTTAATGTAAGTACACCAATCAATGACAGTCTGACAGAATTAGTAAAAAAAAAAAGTGACATAACCACATGCTGTTTGCAGCAAACTCACTTTGTACTCAATAGCATAATGTTGTTAAGTAAAAGTACGAAAAATATATACCATGAAAAGATTAACCAATAAATAGAAGAATTAGTTATATTCATGTCTGATGAAGTGGATATTAGAGCCAAGAAAATTACTATTAACGAACAGAGAAATTCATAATGAAGAAAGGATTAATCCATCAGAAAGACATAACAATCTTAAGTGTGGATTCATTAAACAACACAGTCTGAAAATACATGAAGCAAAACTTTACAGTGCTGAAAGGAGAAATAGAAAAACTCACAATTATAATTGAGGGCTTTAATACTCCCCTCTGGGCAACTGACAGATGCACTAAATGGAAAAATGGCAAAGAGACAGAAGATCAGAGCAACACAATCAATCAACAGGTCGTAATTGGCACATGTAGAGTACTTCACCCCAAAAAGCAACAGACAAGTTTTTTCAAGTTCCTACAGAACACTCATGAAGAGACTGTATTCTGGGTTATAATACAAATCTCAAATCTCAACAAATTTGTTTTAATTGAAATCATCAAGAGTTTTCCTCCAGGCCCAGTGGCATCAACCAAAAATTAATTAAAGAAATGTGAATAGTAAAATCTTTAAACCTGTGTAAAGTAAATATTACACACATTTTTTTTTGGAGATGGAGTTTTGCTCTTGATGCCCAGGCTGGAGTGCAGTGGCACGATCTTGGCTCACTGCAATCTCCACCTCCCGGGTTCAAGTGATTCTCCTGCCTCAGCCTCTTGAGTAGCTGGGATCACAGTCATGCACCACACCACCATGCCCAGCTAAGTGTTTGTATTTTTAGTAGAGACAGGCTTTCATCATGTTAATCAGGCTGGTCTTGAACTCCTGACCTCAGGTGATCCACCCACCTCAGCCTCCCAAAGTGCAGGGATTACAGGCATGAGCCATCATGCCTGGCTGTAAATATTACACTTCTAAATAAACTATAAGTCCAAGAGAAAGTCTCAAAAAAAAAACAAAAAAACAAAAAAACAAAAAAACAACAAACCCTAAAACTAAAGAAAAATAAAAATACACTATATCAGTATATGTACAATATGGGTAAAGTAGGACTGAGAGGAAAATGGTGGTACTACATGAGTTCAGTACAGCAAGGAAAGGTCTTAAATCTAAGTTTCTATCTCAAGGACCTAGAAAAGGAAGACAAAACTCAAAGAAGGTAGAAAGATCAGAGTAGGAAAAAATAAAATTGTGAATAGAAAAATAGAGAAAACCAATGAAATAAAAAGCCGGCCTTCAGAAAAATCAGTCACCTATATAGTGTACATCATAACTATTAGGTAATTTCTCATTCCTTACTCCCCTTTTACCCTTCCGCCTTTATGAGTCTCTAGTGTTTATTATTCTTCACTCTATAACCATATGTACATGTAATTTAGCTCCCACTTATAATTCTGAACATGCAATATTTGACTTTCTGTTTCTGAGTTATTTTACTTAAGATATAGTCTCCAGTTCAATTCATGCTGCTGTAAAACACATGACTTCATTCTTTTTTATGGCTAAATAGTATTCCATTTCATAAAGAAAATGTGGTATATACACGCCACATTTATTTATTTTTTATTTTTTTACTTTTTTAAAATTATACTTTTATGTTCTGGGTTACACGTGCAGAACGTGAAGTTTTGTTACATAGGTATGCACATGCCCTGGCGGTTTGCTGCACCCATTCACCCGTCACCTACATTAGCTATTTCTCCTAATGTTATCCCTCCCTTAGCCCCCCATGCCCCAGCAGGCCCCAGTGTGTGACGTTCCCCTCCCTTTGTCCATGTGTTCTCATTGTTCGACTCCCACTTATGAGTGAGAGCATGCTAGGTCACGTTTATATATGTGTATATGTATATATCTCATTTGTGTATATATGCACACATTCCATTCCATATAGAGCCGTACATTCCCTTGATGAATACTTAGGTTAATTTCATGTCTTTGCTATAGTGAATCATGTTGTGATAAATATAGGAGTGTAGGCATCTTTTTGAGTTTTTGATGTAATCATTTATTTTCCTTTGAGTAAATACCAACCAGTGGAATTGCTAGATTGAATGGTAGTTTTATTTTTAGTTTTTGAGAAACCTCCATACTGTTTTCCGTAGAGGTTGTACTAACTTACATTCCCATCAACAGTATGTAAACATTCACTTTTTAATAATAACCATTCTGACTGAAGTAAGATGGTGTCTCATTGTGGTATTAATTTGCATTTCTCTGGTATCAATGATATTGAGCGTTTTGTTTTTTTTTTTCATATGCTTGTTGTCCAGAAATGGACTCACAAAAATATGCTCAAATTATTTTTGGCAAAAGTATAAAAGACATCAATAGAAGAAGTAATAGGCTTTTAAACAAATTGTGCTGAAACAATAAAGCATCTATAGGCAATAAATAGCATTGGCCTAAACCTTATACATTATACAAACATTAACTCAAAATGGATTGCAGACTTAAATATAAAACTATAATATGTCTAAAAAACTTTAGGAGAAAATCTTTGAGTTCTATGTCTGTGTAAAGAATTCTTCAACTTAATAGTAAAATAGTGACCCATAGTAGAAAATTTTGATAAATCAAACATTACCGAAACAGCTAACTTTCTCTGTGGAAAAAAAAAAAAAAAAAAACAAACCTCAAAAACAACCAAACAAACAAACAAACAAAAAACTGTTAACTGAATAAAAAGACAAGCTACAGACCTGGAAAAAACATTTGAAAATCATATCTCTAATGAAGGAATGTATATAAAGAACCTCCAAATCTGAGTATTAATAAAACAATCACTTAAAAATGAGCAAAAAATCACTAACATATATTTCACTGATGAGAACATATCAATTATGTGTAAGTGTGTGAAAAGATGTTCAACATAATTAATCATAAGGAAAATACCAATTAAGGCCATATATGTGTATATGAGTGTATGTGGACTAAATTTGGCACCATTTTATTACCTGTGTAGGTTTATGTATCCACCACTGCAGTCCTGATGGATGAGTTTCAAAGACACAAGAATCCTTTGTGTTGCTTCTTATAACCACACCTGCCTACTTCATGCTCTACCCACTACTCTCACCTCCTTAATTATTTAAACCACTAATTTGTCCTCCTTTTCTAACATTTGTCATTTCATAAATGCTTAAGCCATGGAACTATGCAAGGTAAGATCTTAATGTAATGTAAGACCACAAGGATATGTCAATACGTACCTATATGAATGATTAAAGTAAGAAATTGTGACAATACCAAATGCTAGTGATTATGTGGAGAAACTAAATCATTCCTGGCAGGGATTTAAAATGGCACTGCTACTCTGGAAAAAGATTTGGTAGCTTCTTATAAAACTATACATGCAATTGCCATCAACCTCAGCATTCAAACTCAGGTGTTTAAGAGAAAGAAAGATGTATTCTCACACAAAAACTTGTATGTGAGTGTGTATAGCAGCTTAATTCATAATTTTCATTGGAAACAGCTCAACTGTCTTAACAAGTGAATGGTTTCACAGATGAATGCGTGTACATCTGGCAGAATACCAATCAGCAGTGAAAAGAATGATCCTTTGATATACACAATGTGGATGTATCTTCCGTGAATTATGCTGAATGACAAAAATGAAATCTAAAATATCTTACATTACATGATTATCCCATTGATACAGCTTTTAGGAAATGACAAATTTTAGAAATGGAGGACAGTTTAACAGTTTAAATAGTTAAGGCGGTGAGAGCAGTGAGGAGAGCATGAAGTAGGGAGGTGTGGTTGTAACAAGCAACACAAGTTATCCTCGTGGCTTTGAAACTCTTCCACCTTGACTGAAGTGGTGGATACATGAACCTACAAAAGTAGTAAAATGGTGCCATAATTAGCGTACATGCATACATACATACACACATATGTATGTGTGTAGGCAAGCAGAAATCTGGAAAGGTCAACACAGGACCAGTAGATTGTATCCATGTCAATATCTATATTTGGGTTGTCATGTTACATCACAGTTTTTCACAATATTGCTATTGGGGAAGCCAAGACAAAGTATACACAGAACATCTCTGTATTCTTTCTCACAACTTTATATGAATCTATAATTACCTCAAATGCTTTAATTAAAGAGTAAAGAAGGTTTGTTGATTGTTGATTAAGTTAACCTCACCTCCGTCTTTGTTTCTCCTGTTCATCTTATATCTGCTTATATCTGCTTATATCTGCTTATATCTGCTTATCAGTGTCTACAAAGGTTTCATTGCAACAGCAGAAGCAGATTTTTTTGAAAGTAGCAAAAATAATAGTAATATTTTAGGACAGTGGATGTAAAAGTGAAATTTGTGTTAGATAATAATAACAGCTTAAGAAAAGGCTCAGTTTCAGAAGAAAACCATGCCAAGGAGAAATGGATAAAATTGAGATTAGAATTAAACATGACAAGGTAGAACCACAGACAACTAAACAAAAGGAAAGCAAGATATATATATATACACACACACACACACAAATTTATACATGTACTACTATATATATGTAATATATACATGAAATGAATATAATCACATATTTAAATGCCACTGTGTATCATTTCCAAAATAAACAATTCATTTATTTTTGAAAGTACATGTTATGTTTCATTATCAGAGGAAGTAAGTGATAAATGTAGCAGGATTTCACTGTATAGTTTCCCATTACTTTATAAATTACACAGTGTAAAAATCCACTAATCATCAGAGTATGAGGTCAAGCAGCCATAGAGATTATATGAGAGGAATCTGGAGACACTTCTCAACGATTTGGAAATAAGCTAAATAGGACTTATCTTATTAGAGGCAAATTACAATCACTGAATGTAGAGGCAGAAAAAACATTAAAAACTCTAGTGCTTCTCAAGCTGTTTCATCAGAGCAACCTCAGTTCAAGAGAAGGGTTAGTCCTCAGAAGATCTGGAGAAAAGGAGTTTGATGCATGTGACATCTTTTTGGAGTCTCAGATTTTAGAGATGTGTTTGAAATTTGCATTTTATCCTGTGATATATTTATGTAAACACAGTAATGTTATATATCCTTCTGCTCCATCATGTAAAATTTTTGACTCAGGGACTCAAATAGTTTATTACAAGGCTTCTACCCCAGTTTGGGAAGCAGGGCTTTGCAAAGGCAAATAGCTTTTACTTCAGAGGAGGTTTGATCTAATAGCTTAACATGTAAGAAACAGTATAGATATATTGTAGCAGTGAGTCCTTCCAAGCATGTCCAGAGCAGTCAGTAGCTTGAGTCATGATTTTAAAATATTATTGTCCTATTGGCCAGACCATCCTAGTATGGAAAATGATGAATTAGATAGATTTCTTCAGCCTAATTATTTAGCTTATTCTCCTTATTATGACTCACTGCCAGCCAAGCAAGTGTCAAATTTTAATTTTTTCTTACAAACTCATAACTACAAAAGTGAAATAGTTACCTAAAGTAATGCGTATAAATGCATATAAAATAAGAAAAATAGCATTCTGTGCCTATCTCTCTGTATGTTTTGCTTACAGTGCTTAACTCATGAGAATTTGATTCATTCTCTACAAACAAGAAAAAAATCCCCCTTTTCTTTTCACAAATCTAAATTCTAAACTATTAATCCCTCTGTCATAGTACTACACAGTGAAGCCTCCTTGGTAATCAGCTGCACTTGGAAACTCCATGGGCTTTGTTACTCTTAAAATCAAGCTTCTACAAAGCCAATGGAAGTGTTTCTGGTTTTATAATCTGAAATTTTCATGCTTTCATTTTATGGTAGATGGGAGAAGAAAACATACTTTGAAAGGAGAGATATGGAAGTTGCCTAAGAGTTTTCATTAAAACAGAATCTGAGAGACAGAGAGAGAGAGAGAGAGAGAGAGAGAGAGAGAAATGATGGGTATGTAGAAAAACAAAAAAACCAACATTAGGTAAAGAAATCTAAGAGGAAAATCAGAAAAAAACACAAACATTCACCAATTAGAGAGCTAGATGATGATTTGTCAATACAACAAAATACTATTGTATTATTAAAAATATGGCTAATCTATAAGTAATTACATATACAGACACCCAAGATAGTGTATGTGTAAACTGTAAGTCAGAATTTATGGGCTGATCTCATTTCACCTCACAAACAAGCACACATATCTTAGTATATGTATTTTAATAACATGCATTACTTATATCATGAAACAAAATACAAAACGGGAGAACTTTTAGATAAAGAAAATTTTTTTTGTTTTTATTTCTTAAACAGTATCTTTATCCATAATTGTAAAACTAAACTTATTTAATTTTTTCAGCATATATTTACTGCTTGTCAAGCCCTGGACTAGGGGCTAGGGAGTCAATAGAAAACAGAAATAGATATCATTGCAGCAAGTAGTACATACTGAATTATTTATTCATAAAGAGTTCTTAAAATGATCTGTGCCTTGAAATGATCACCCCAAATGCAGTACGGAGAAGAGTGTTGAGTGTTGGAAGAATGGATATGGACAGACCGTTAGAGACACCACTGGAATGCTTCATGTGGAAGATAATGGTCACTTGTACAGGGGTGGTGGTAGAATCAGGACACAGTCAGGAACTGAGGTAGCATTAATGATATTGGGTGTTGAATTGCTGGTAAGAAGGTAGAAGGGATCCTCTAGCATGACTTTGAGATTTTTGTTCCTTGATTAATTGTGGAAATATTCACTAACTTTTGAAATACTGAGAGAAAACCCAACATGAAGAGTAAAAAATATAGTTGTAGACAGCAATACTGTTTAGGCAGTGTTTTAAGAAATATTATTTGAATATCAAGGAGGTAGATATTTGAATCTAGAGCTTACAGGGGAAAGTAGGTCTGTTATCAACATGTAGATAATCATTAAACTACAAATAAGGATGAAGTTGCCAAAGGGTAGAACATGAATTGAAAACAGAAGATAACAACATCTGATTATTAGAGACCTCCAGCATTTATTAGCTGAACATTGTAGATAAGCCCATGAAATATATTAATGAAGGAAAGCCAAATACATGATAAAAAGCTACCTAGTTAATGTTTTGCTTTTAACTCTATGGTTAAACTATTTTATGTAGTTTTTTTTCCCCCCTATGAAAACCATCTTGAACGAATTTAGTGGCCTAAAATAACATTTATTTTTTAAATCACAGTTCTAAGAATTGATTGAAGCTAGTTAGGAGGTTTCTGCCTGGCACCTCTCATATGGATTGAGTCAGATGGCAGCTGGGACTGAAGACACCCAAGGGCTTGACTGCTCACTAACTTGGCTGACAGTTAAAGTTGGCTGTTTTCTCAAAGCTGTTAAACCTTTTAATCACTATACTACACTTGGAGTGAAGAAAAGAATATCACAAGAGTGAGCATTCTATGAAAGTGAGCAGAAATTTCTAGTAATCTTAATGCCTGGGGATGAAACAGGTGTAGTATTAAGTCTGCCATATTCTATGGTTCAAAGATGACATAGGCCAGTCCAGATTCAAGAGGGTAGAAAAAGAAAAATAAACTCTGTTTCTTGGTAGTGTAGTGACAGATTTCATAGCTATCTTTAACCAAACATAGATAAAATAAAGAGAGAGAGTGTTTCAAAGATGAGAGTAGGATGCTCTTAAATGAAAATGAGAACTCCCAAGTTAAAACAGTAACAAATAGTGGCTACTGGATCTTCTTAGGCTCACCTCAGTCTATTTTTCATGTATTTATTTTTTTTTATTGAATCAATTATATACAGCTTCTTGCCTCATTTAAAGCAAAGCCGAAATTAAAAGGAGACAAATAAAAAAATAGAAGTACTATACTCACTCTCTTTTTATTACATTTTTGACATGCAGCTCAGGTCCATCTGGAACCTTCCCCATAATGAACAAGGGGAGCAATAATGTCATACCACTCAAATTAAACTTTATTTCTTTTTTTAACATAAAGCAAAACAATTTCTCTCTATTTGAATATACAGTTGCAAAACAAAGTTGAAATTCTACAAAAAAAAGACCTTTAGAAGCACATTCTAATAACTAAATCAGAGAATAATGTAAATGCGTATCTTAAATGTGTTTTATCAAAATTAGAACACCAAGAAGCAAACAAAGATATATTTACTGAATGAAATTTCAGATCAGAACTTCACTCCTTAATCAAATATTGTATGCAAATAAAGTACAAGATCACTAGAAATACTGCACAGCTTTAGTTCATTTAAAAGAACTTTTTGAAACGTAAGTGTGTGTTTCTAGTCATCCATAAATTGTTTTAATAATGAAAATAAAATTAATTTACATATGAAATAGAGCTAAACCACTAAGGTGCAAGAGTTTCATATAATGCAATAAATTCTGCTTCATAGAGTATAAGAAATACCAATAGATGAAAGGGAGAAACAATCTGGAATACTGACACAAAAAGTGGCAAAATTCATGAAAACATTTAAAATTGTCAAAAATATGTAAGAGGAAAGCAAACAGTATTGGACTTTTAAGCCTAGAAACTTGCAGATGAATTTCTAGTTGGGATAAAAGACAGGCAGTGGTGTAGGAATGATAAAACACAAGACTGGAACGACAGTATGCACCTATGCTAAGACAAGAGCTCTGAAAAACGGTAGGTGTGAATTGCCATGCAAGGATTTCAGACCATAATAATAAATAATTCATCTCTGAACTTTTGAAACATGTGGAGAGAAATCAATAAACAAGAATTCCTTGAGCTCTGAATGTGGAAAATAAAGCTTTCATTGTATTTGGAATGACTCAATTTTTACACATAACCTAATGCATTTGTCTTGTCTTACATATACATGTATATCACATTCATCAAGTACAGATACCAGTGTGAAACACGACAGCCATGTAAACACTAGGCAGTGATTGGATTTAACTTCATATTCCCCAAAGCAGTTGACTGACACATTCTTAGGTCTTTGGGTATTTATGTCCCTGCCGCTTTTAAAATAATTGCACAGAGGCAGTGCACTGTCATCATATATAGTAATCTAGAAAGTGACAAGTATTTTCGCGTAACAACTGTCAGACAAGTGAAAAATATAAACAAGTAAAAAAAATGCTTCAATGGCCAGACAAAATTAAAAGTTTTTATTTTAATGTATTTAATCTAAACACTAGTAATATAGATTATAAAATAGTATATATGATCACATAAAAACATAAAATGCAATTTATGTAAATCACACGGTGTCTCCTACCTATTTAAATAATGCCTATTCATTTTGAGATATTTGATATTAGATAAAATATGAAGTTATATTGCTTTAGTTCTAGCGACCCATGAATACATAGCCAGGCAAAATCTTATCTTGCTTTGGTGGATCAGAGGTGAGTATTTCCTAAAACATTTTTTTAATTGAGGTATATCTTTCATACAGCAAAATCCAACAATTTTATGAGTGTAGTTTGATGAATTTCTACACATGCTACTCAAATCATTATATACAGTATTTCGGAAACCCTTCTTCCCTATTTCAAATAACCCTGGAGCCATTATTCTGACTTCTGTCACTGTAGCTTACTTTGCCTATTTTTGAACTTCACAAAATGGAATCAATACATATGTTCTTCTTTGCGTTAAGCTTGTTGTTATTGTTAAACAAAATGTCTGTTAGCTATATCATATTATTATGTGTATCAGTAGTCCATTCTTTATTATTGTGTCATTTTCCACTGAATTAATGTGCTGTTCCTTATTTTTCATTTTCCCATTGGTAGATTTTTGGGCTGTTGCTAGTTTTTAACAGACAGTTCATGAAAGAAAATATATGGATGATACATAGCACAAAAAATATGTCAACAACATTATTTATTAGAAAAATATAATTTAAATAACATAACAATACCATTGTACATCTGTTAGAATGGCTAAAATGAAATGACTACACCAAATATAAGCAAGGATGTAGAGCAATTGAAACAGATGCACTACTGCTGAAAATGGTAATTGGTAAAATAACTTTGAAAAACATTTTGGAAGATTCTTAAAACTTAAATATACATCTACTATATGAGTCAGCCATCCCATTCGTAAGTAGATAAATGAAAGTAGATGTCCATGCAGACTTTTATATGAATGAAAATAACAATTTGTAATAAGCCAAAAATTTGAAACAAACTAAATTCCAATAGTAGGTGGATAGAAAAACAAACTGTTGTGTATGCATACAATGGCATATTATGCAGCAGTGAAAAGTGATGGACTATTAATACTGACAATATTGATTAACATCCAAATAATTATACTGACTGAAAGAAGCTGGAACAACATTTGTGCATACTGCATGGTTCCACTTATATAACATTTTAGGAAATTCAAACTATATGTATTGTGTTATAAAATAACTGTCATTGGTGTATGAGGACAGAGAGGAGAAGAAGAGAGGAAAAAAAGTCTGTGGATATCTTAATTTCTTTGAATTTGCTGATGATTTCACAGGTGTGTCCATTGTCAAAATATATCAAGCCACGCACACTTGTGTGCGTGTGGTTTATTGTGTTAGTTACTTCAAAACACTATTAAAATAAAAAGTTTGATTTACAACAATCATGTGGAAGATTTCCAGTTACTCTACATCCCTTCCAGCATTTGATATTGTTAAGCTTTTACATTTTAGGTACTCTCATTCTAGCTGTATTTTAATCTCCTTGCAAAACAATGTTATTTAGCATGCATTCCTATGCTATTGTCATATGTTTATTCTTTTTGAACTACCCATTTACCATGCCCACCAGCTAAAGATAGCCAGGAGCACATCTGTCATTCATCATACTTGTGTTTTTTACTTGCTCCTGTAAGGGGCCAAACATCATGGGAAATCATGAGGCTTCTCCATAAAAGAGTGTGAGGAGAGGTTCACCATAGGGCTTGGACCTGAGTTTGTGTTTAAGAAAATAGGGTTTGCCCTGATGTAGGTGTTATCAGAAAGCAAGGACAGCTTAGCGGTCTGGTCTGCTGGAAATTTTTATGCAGGACATCGGAACAATGCAGTGTGGCTAAGCTTATAATTGGTAAAATATCATTAGGCATTCACGGTAGCTGACCGAGGAGAGTATTTTTTAGTTTTCGTGGCTTGCCTTGCTTTATTGTTTCTCTCTGTGCTTAGATACGATTATGGAGAGGCTTGTTTTTGTTCCATTTCACTGCTGTCATAGAGTGAACTCATGTGATATTATGTTAGGTGCCATTGTTTATGTTTCACAGGAGAAACTTAGCAAATAGTGCTGAGATTCCCACCAACGGAGAGCTGTCAACTTACCATACTTCATTCTTAGTACGTGTTTTGCCAGTTTTGAATTAGAGTGTTTCTCTTTTGGTTAATGATTTGTAGGCAGTCTTTTAAAATTCTGCATATGATAAAATAGTGCTTGATAAACCTATACCTATCTATATCTATCTAATCTATATCGGTCTAACCTATCTTTCTATCTAGAGATTTCTCTCTTTTCTCAGAATGTTTTACCTGAGAACAGATATAATTTATTAATTATTTGTCTTTTAGTTATAGTTCTTTTTTGTATCCCTTGAGATTTTGGTTTTTGCCTATTCAAGGGTCACTATGAAAATTTCTAGATTTTATTCTATTGTTTTATTTTGTCACTTATAGTTGTCACCCTCATATAATTGATTTTGCCCATAAGTAAGATAGGAGTCAAAGATTTTCTTTCATTTGCTAAAACATTTAATGGGCATCAACCTCATTTGAGGCAATTACATAGATAATGATGAACAAAACATAATTCATACTCAATTTAGCTAGACTGTGGTTGTCCCACAGTGCCTATAAGTGAAATGTCTGCATTTGAAATAAGCCCCCTCTGGGTGAAACACCATACAGCACACTATTTATAAAACCAACTTTTATGATGCTCAGTAAATATGGAGTAGGTTTCTATGAGAATATGTTATCTTTGCTGATAGTGTTTTGGAAAATAAGTTAGACTATCACCTTATAAAAAACTTAGAAAGTAGATTTGTTTCGTTAGACATGGGGCATAATTCTTTACCTTCTCAAAAGTGAGGAAAATTTGAGCTTTTGTAGAAGTGTTAAAGTTCAGGAATTTTCTCTCTGCATTTTGAAACACAAATTGTGACTGATACACACACACACACACAATGTAATATTACTCATCCATACGAAGAAAGTCTTGCCATTTGCAACAACAGGGATGATACTTATGCTTGATGAATTAACTCAGACAAAGAAGGACAAATGCCATGTCACCTCATTTATATGTGGCATCTAAAAATGTTGAGCTCAGAAGCAGAGAGTAAAATGGTGGTTATCAGAGGTTGTGAGGTGGGGGAAATGAGGAGATGCTGGTCAAAGGGTAAACACTTTCATTTGTAAGATGCATAAGTTCTGGAAATCTAATATGCAGCATAGTGACTACAATTAATTAAAATGTATTAAGACTGTGGATCGTAAATGTTCTTACAACACACACACAAAAGATTACTATGTGAGGTGATGGATAAATCTATTCGTCAAAGCCATCCATAAATTAGACGTTTCATGGTAGTTGTTTCACAAGGTAGTCATATATATGCGTGTGTGTACATGTATATATAGAAAACTTCACTTAGTACATGGTAAACATCTTTAATTGTCAATTCTTAAACAAAACCAGACTAAAAGACAAGGAACAAATTTTCCTTGCAATATATCTATGCAAGATGCATTTTCAAAATGGAATAGATAATAAAAATGATTAAAACTCAATTGTTAGATATCTCTCTGAGAAAATGTTAATAATCAATTATGAAAACAGTCTTGCTACAATCAAGTATTAGGTGACTTCCAGTCAATTGTATATAAAATGAGTGTGATTGGTTATTATCATTTTGAAATGTTACATTGTGCACATAAAAGCAGAATTAATTATTGTTGTATTGGAATTACTTTCAATAATTTATATCAGTCCAGAGCAGCAAAAATGTCTTTATGTTATCATTTACAAAGACATTTTTAATAGGAATAGATATTGAGATGGTCAATTCATGTGCAAAATTTTACTTGCTAATTAAAAATTTAATGTTGCATTTTACAGAAATCTCTGATGTTACCTTGACAACACAGAACATTCTGCATACTGGCAGTGAAATAATAAAGGGAAATCAAAAAACACCTACAAATTGAAAGCCTAAAAATAAAATCAAATAAAATGGCAAGCTTAAGTTTAGGCTCTGTGATTTTCTTACATAGTATAAGGATTTGTAGTTTATTATTTGGCTTTACAGCAGACAGAAATGTTTAAATAACCTATGACTTTCATTGCAAAGCAGATTTCTCCTGTCTCCAAACAAATAATTTAGAAATAATTTATTATGAATCAATAGAGCAACATTCCCTCTGGTTCATTCCACTTGTTATTACGCTTTCTTTAAAAGTGCCAAAGAAGGAATTTAAATTTATCACTGCTCATTAAACTTGTAAAAGCCTGTGTTAATTGGGTGTCAACCTCTTTTTACTCACATGCTTGCTGACATTAAGGGGCATATGATTTAAAAGCAACCCAAATAATATGAAGAATATTTACAATATTTACTAGTTTATAGGGAAATAAAATACAGGTCCCATCTCCATTAAACTACAAATACTCTGCATGCAGTAAAAGAAGCAATCACTTTTTAAGGGACAGCAAGAAGACACATTCCTTTATTTAATTAAAAGTTATGAGTTTAAACTATCAAGATCTGCAAAAAAAATGAATGGGCAGTACTTAGAAATGTAATCGTAAGGAATGCTACATGAAATCTCATGTCAACTTTCATAGTCTGTATGTTAGGTGAAGAGAACAGAAATTACAAATCATAACACATATACATAACATTTTTAATATGTGAGTAGAAAAAAAGTCTAATTTTTCAATAATTTGAAAATTTGTTGTTGTCCTTCATAAGAACCCATTAATGCGTTGTAATTAAGAGAGTTTTAAAGACAAGTACCACATAATTGTTTCGACAACCACGAGAAAAGTGGGCCAGAAACTGACTCCATCCTGGCAACTCCTCCTAATTCAAAAAAACGAAGAATTTAATTCATTGGGAATTATTTTGGGAGAGAGAAGCAGTTGATGTACATTCTAGATTCTAGTACAGCCTAAAAGTTCCGTAACATCAGTGGCCTGGCTACTACTATAAACCTGTAAAGCTGAAGAAATTAGACAACACAGAGGAAAACAGCAAAGAGCTGCCATTAGTGGGAGAGTGAATTTTCAATATCAGTCATTAAAATGTACCTTTATTTTAAAATTTTTAGGCCGGACGTGCTGGCTCACGCCTGTATTCCCAGCACTTTGGGAATCTGAGGCGGGCGGATCATGAGGTCAGGAGTTTGAGACCAGCCCGGCTAACAGGGTGAAACCCCGTCTCTACTAAAAACACCAACAATTAGCTGGGTGTGGTGGCGGGTGCCTGTAGTCCCAGCTACCCGGGAGGCTGAGGCAGGAGAATCGCTTGACCTCGGGAGGTGGAGGTTGCAGTGAGCCGAGATCGCACCACTCCACTTTAGCCTGGGTGACAGAGTGAGACTCCATCTCAAAAAAAAAAAAAAAAAAAAAATTATTAATGTATAAGTGTAGACAGTTAAATAATTCATTAAATTGAATAGTCACGTAAGCAGCATCTGGATCAGGAAACAGGATATTACCAAAACCCCAGAGTTCATCTGCCACTTTTTTCCAGTCACTAGAGCTCCATACCCAAATGGAATCCCTAGCCTGACTTCCAACACCATATTTTATTATTGAATGTTAATCAAATTTGTGTAACATCTTAGATGTACATCTTAGATGTACTATTGTGTACCTGGCTTCTTTCTATCAATAGAATGCTTATTAGAGTTGTCCATATTAACTCATAGTAGTCTGTTCATTCTCATTTCTATATATTATTCCAATTTGTGAATATGCAATAATTTACTTTTATGTATCTCTGTTTAGTCAAATGACATCTTGGTAATGTTCACTTGGGAGCTATGGAGAATAATTATCATGGGCAAGAGTAGACTTGTCAATATGTGTTAGTGAAAATGTGTATACATTTCTTTTGAAGACAAACATTGAAATGGGATTCTTAGCATAGGTATGTACACAGTGTAAGTATATACACTGAATGGTTTCCAAGTGGTTATACCAAATTATGACTATACCAGAAAGGAATAAGAGAAATAATTGTTTCTTACCCTGGCCAACATTTTTCACTTAAAAAAATTCTAGTAGTTGCCTAGTGGAATCAGTTTACATTTTTATGCAGACTAACAGTAACTTTTCATGTTTTTATCAGCCATTTGGCTACTCTCTTTGAAAAAATACACTTATCAGGTTTTCTCTTTGTTAGTCTATCATTTTCTTATTGATGTTGAGGCATGATATATATATTCCAGATACAAATATTTTTATATATAAGGACTGAGAATATTTTATCTGACTTTGAATCTTGATTTTTTGTTCTTTTAATGTAATCATCTGATTGTACTTTTTTTGTTTATAGAGTTTAACTTTATTTTTCTTTTTGAGATGGAGTCTTGCTCTGTAGCTCAGGCTGGAGTACAATGGCGTGATCTCAGCTCACTGCAACCTCTGCCTCCCGGGTTCAAACAATTCTCCTGCCTTAGCCTCCTGAGTAGCTGGGATCACAGGAGCGCACCACCACGCTCAGCTATTTTTTATATTTTTAGTAGAGATGGGATTTTGCCATGTTGGTCTGGCTGGTCTCAAACTCCTGACCTCGTGATCTGCCCACCTTGGCCTCACAAAGTGCAGGGATTACAGTCATGAGCCACCGCCACTGCACCCAGCCTGATTTAACTATTTGATGGTTAGTAACTTCAGTGACCTTTTAATAAATTATTGCTTTTCAAAAATAAAGATATTCAATTTTCTTTTAAAGGTATTTTTGTTTCAATCTTTACTTTTATTTAATATTTGTAATCCATCTGATATTTATTGTATATGATGTGACATAGAATTAAATATTTATTTTGATCATATATTCAATAGATACAATTACCCTTTATTACAATCATGCTTTTGCCATAAATCCAGTACCCATATATATGTAGGACTGTTTCTGGATTCTATTTGTTACTCTGGTCTTGATGTCTATCCTTGTGCCCACATTACGTTATCAACCCACTCGGGGATTATTCTTATAAAAACCATTCTTTTTGTTGGCAGTCACTTCCATGAATATATATACATATAGAACAAGGAAATAAATCTTCAGAGAATATTTTGGATGAAAGTTGGCAGCATTCATATAGTTGTATTCATTATAATAATCACTCTCAGATTAATACACATCAAAATGTCATAGTGTATGAAATACGAAGTGACCACTATATCTAAAGTCACTAGCAGAATGCTGAAAATAGCAGAAAATTAAAGGCTAATTTACAATAGCATATGAAATAATACTATGTTCATGTACAATGCAAATAAAACTAATAGGAGAAAAGTGATATATGCAGGGTAAGTATGTTTAAAATCAGTGGAATAATCAAAGCATAATTAAACTTACAAAACTTCAGGAAGAAAATGGAATGTTGTAGCTGCAGAGGTTTACGGCATGAATTCTCATATGATTATTCTAAATTAATACATGAATGGTCAATTTTATTAAAAATTTGCTATTCAATAGTAACAAAAGCAAAATAGTTTACTATTCACACAACTAATTTTGTTAAATCGAATTCCAATGAGTTGAGATGCAGACATTAGCAGGTTAAGTGTAAGTATAATCAGTGGTTCAGTTCTTAAAATAAAACCAGCTATGAAAAAAAAAAAAAAAAGAGCAAGAAAAAGATACGTCATATATGTCCTCAGAGGGCCAAATTAAGGTAGTTAATATTTTTGAAAGAATCCAGTTAGAAAATAATCATAACTGAATCACCTCAAGATAATGTAAGAAGGATTAGAGGGAAAAATGAGAAGTTAAATGGATGGATTATTTCTCTTTATTTCTCACTACTGTCTCTTATTTCTCACTACTGTCGATTATTTCTCACTACTGTCTCTTATTTCTCACTACTGTCTCTTATTTCTCACTACTGTCGATTATTTCTCACTACTGTCTCTTATTTCTCACTACTGTCTATTATTTCTCACTACTGTCTCTCCTCTTTCCTTTTCCTTTTTTTTTTTTTTTTTTTTTTTTTTTTTTTGAGACAGAGTCTCCCTCTGTAGCCCAGGCTGGAGTGCAATGGTGCAATCTTGGCTCACTGCAACCACCGCTTCCTGGGTTCAAGCAATTCTCCTGTCTCAGCCTCCCGTGTAGCTGGGATTACAGGCGCACACCACTATGCCCGGCGAATTTTTTGTATTTTTAGTAGAGACGGAGTTTCACCATATGCCCCAGGCTGGTCTCGAACTCCTGAGTTCAGACAATCCCCCCGCCTCAGCCTGCCAAAGTGCTAGGATTACAGGCATGAGCTGCCGCGCCTAGCCTCCCCTCTTCCTTTTTAACCGGACTATTGAAATAATCTAGACAAAATGCTTCACTGAAAATACTATTTCCCCTTGGGTGTTATATATAAATGTATACACTGCTACACAGAAGACTTCACAAAGGTGTAATACAGTAACAAAAAGATCAAAAGTAGAGCATGCCCCATCTGAGAAAACAAAATCTGACCATAAGTCGTGGTCCCAGCTCCTTTCCCATGCAATTTAATAGGAGAACACTGCGATTTTACCTCACCGCTGACTTTCTCAATTCCATCTCTTTCTGTAATAGGCCATCGCTTTCACACACATCTAAATCCCATTTAGGTCTAAGTCATTCCACAGCCTTCTCACTTCATGCCACCTTAAAGGCGCAAAGACAAATAGCAAGAGACCTTCAGTTTACTATATAACAATTGTCCTTTCTCTCCTTATGTGTTCCTACCTGTTTTCTTTCACTCAGCTCTGTCAGGTGAATGCCACCCCTCAAAGCCATGCCCCTCCTATAAAACCTCCACTGTTTTTTGCAGATACTTAAACATCTTTTTCTCAGAGGAATGATTTTGTAATCCTTTTAAGAGAGGTGTGTGTGTAGTGTGTGTGAATTTCATGTGTATGCATGTGTAGTATATTTATTTTATGCCACATACAAAACACATAAATACATGTGTATATATAAATGCTACAGAGTGTTTTAATGATATTTAATTGATAATATTTAGTGCATACATAAATAAAGCAAATGAATTCTAGCCGAACCTAGATGCTTGGTTTATAATAAAGAATCTATTAAGACTGTTTGCACTGGAAGTTAGAACCAAGGTAATTCACTAAATACATTGAACTTAAATAATGTTTATTAAGGATGCATTACAGAAAGATAGTATCTTACTTAATTTATGATAGAGTCTTATGAAAGTTGCAATGGGCTTAAATTTTCATCCTGTGTGAGCTTAGGCAAACCTTAAAACTTCTCTGAGTCTTACATAAAACGAAGCCAGTAATTGCTGTTTAACTGCTTCACAAGTTACTTGTGATTGTCAGATTAGAAACTGTATCTCAAAATGATAAGTAGAATTTCATTTTATATAAAACATGAGTTATATTTGTCTAAATTAAAAGCACACTTGACTATACAATAAGATTTAACAATAAAAAACTTTTCAAGAAGTTCAGATACAGTGAAATTATAGGTTAATGTACTACCATCATTTGGTTGAAAACCTCAAAAGCCATGTTTTGTCCTTTTCAGCTATATCATAAAAACATATGTACAGTCTTCAATATTTCTCACATCCATTATATTATACTGTATTGGTCGTATTTACGTTAGTGAATTCGACTGAGTAAATCTTTTTTTAACACACTATTTTTTTAAGCTTAGTGCTTATAACAACTATGAAATAACAGCGTAAAAATAAAATTGAAACACTTCAGCCTGGCTGATGAAAACAGTGGCATAATGTTCCTTTTGCCTTCATCTCATGTTCTTTGGGTTGTTTATTAATTCCTATCAGTTTAAAAATATATTTTGAACCCTGAGTTACAATTCAAACAAAATTCTCACTACCCCAATTCTGATAACTTTATACAATTAATAACTTTATTTAAGAAAATTCTCGTAAGTCCATAAGTATTCTTCTGCTTGAATAGTTTAATATATTTATCTCTACTTAGCAGAAAGACATAAATATTTGACATTAATATAAATAAATATCCCATGTGTGTTAGATATGTTGATTTATATTTTACATCAATTTCTGTCTTCTCTATCCTCTCCCATAAAACTAGGAATAGAAAATTCAACTTTATAATCTTCTAGGTAACTTTACAGCTAGGAATCTAGAATATAATGCAAAGTAGTTTCAATGAATGAAGTCTTAAATAATGTTTATTAAGGATACATTTCAGAAAGACAGTATCTTAGGGTATTTTTCCAGATTTGGAACCAGAGTTTTCCTGCTGCACTTTTGGCTAGCAAGTGACTTCAAGAAGCTGGAGTGTTTAGAAGCAGTTGCTCCTTCCAGATTTCGTATTTCTGGCCAGGTGGAGTGGGTCACGCCTATAACCCCAACACTTTGAGAGGCCGAGGCAGGCAGTGTTTGAGCCCAGAAATTCAAGATCAGCCTGGGCAACATAGTGAGATCCTCATCTGGACTTGGTGGAGTGCACCTGTGGTTTTAGGTACTCCAGAGGCTGAGGTAGGAGAATCACCTGAACCTAAGAGGTTGAGGATGAAGTGAGCTGCAGTTGCGCCATTGCACTCCAGCTGGGGTAACAGAGTGAGACCCTGTCTCAAAAACAAATTAAAAGAATATTTCTATGCTTTTCAGTTTCCTTTGTATGCCCACAGGAACAGTGGCAGCAGAGGCAGTGGCGGCAGCAACAGCTTCCTACCTCTAGACTTTTCTGTGTCCTTTATATCAGCCATACTGGCAGCTCTTCCTTGATTTTCACTCCTTCAGTGTTTCCAGAAATTTCCTAAGCACTTAATACCCTACGTTAAATACCTTGATATTGAACATGCCTACAATGTTTTGTGTTTCCTGTCTTGAAACTTTGACTGATAGACTGAGGAAAATCATCATAAAAGGATTTACAAGTTGCACAGCTCCAGAAACATCTGGTGGAGTGTGAATGTCACAGAGGTTACCTTTGGAATAAAAAGAGCTAAAAATGGAAGAGTAAGTTGACCAAGTTTTGATTCCACAGAACACCCATCTGAATTTTTAAGTACTTTTCTAAAAGAAATCATGAACAATAATTAATTTATAAGATATGTGATGTATGATAATATTGATAAAGCTGGAAAGAATCTGATATCTTGTAAGGATGAACATTTTTGCAGAAGGATTAGAATTGTATTATCTTGTGTGAAGTTCATTATGGTCTCCTGGGCAGAAATAAAAGGGATTAAAGTTCTTTTATTTTTTTCTGTTATCTTTTTATAGTAGATTTATTAAGCTTATTTTAATAATTCATAAAAGGAATGAGAAAGGAAAGGTGACTTTTTCATTATTTATGATATTTATAGACATCTGTTTAAAAAGACACCCAATTCCACTAATTTTGAAAATCAAAGTGCTGCTTCTGCTTTACTATATATACTGGTTATTCTCATCGTCATCTTTTTGATTCATCTGTAATTTGTGGTGGTAATATGTCTCAAAATATAATGTAAATGAAGCATATTAAAAAATGATTCACCATAAAAATTTATAAAAGGGTATTTTATATTTTAATTATAATAGAACATGATTTATTTAGGAAAGAAGATCTAAATGATAGTCTTCATCTTCCATATAAATAGTGAATAACTAGTGATAGTTTGACAGAAATAAATGACTAAAATCTAACAGATTGCATACATTACTGTCAGCTATTAAATTATATACATTCATTCTTCAAAAAATTAGATAATTTGTTCAGTTACATCTGAAACCATATCAAAATAGCAATAACCCACAGTATGTTTGCAATTTCTTTTACATTTAAAAACTGGAAAATATTTTCAAAACTTTTTTTCTGTTTTCCCAATGCATGTATAAACAATTATTAGAGAACTACTAATGCTTGTAATTTTAAGAAACATCTTTATTTTTATTATTTTACTGGTTTCTTATGATGGCAAAAGTCACATTCGACAATGCAGCATGTTAAATGTATCAGATTTTCATTTGTCCCCATAAAAGGTTTTGCATTTGTGTATGTGTGTATATATGTGTGTATATACATATGTATATACAGAGAAACAGAAATACATATAAGTATATATATGAACATATACATAATTTTTAAAAATATGAACATCCAAAACACTTTCCAACATTAACACTTTGTTTTAATACTACTATTAACTTGAAGAGGAATTTTGACAGTCATTGACAAAATATGTTACTGTCTGACAGGCTATGGTCTGAACATATTCATTTTGTTAATAGCTATGTATCTTAATCATGTAATAAAAATAGTTTGAGTTGTGTGTGAGATTTAGTACTCACATTCCTCTCTGTCTACCAAACTCAATTATAAAATCTAGATAGAATGCATGAAGCAGCTACTTGAGGAATCTCAGAAGTAAAGAGAAGCAGATGAATTGGAGAAGGCTCAAATGCAAGGTACCAATAAATTAACAATGAGTTTACTATTTGTTTCCCTTCTGCTATCCTCATTCTGAATGCAGTGAACCCAAGAACCTGGAAGGTGGCTTTGAGCACACATAGAAGGAACTCTGGGAACAGCCCTCTATTTCTGATTGAGGAGAAAGAATTCTTAATGCCCAGAGAGCATGCATAAATGTTCCATTTTCTTCCTAATTTTTAAAATAATGTTAAAATGTATTATTATTATTATTGATTGTATCCTAGCCCCTAAGCAATCCTATGACCCATAGGAGTTAAATTCTGAGGGTAAGGAATCTTTCTCACTGATCTATGAAATGCTGTTGATCTTTCTTTTTTTCTTTTTCATTTTTTTTTTTTTTTGTCCTCCTGCTACTTGCCCACAAAAGAGGTGACAATCACAGAAATGTACAATAAAATAAGGGAAATAAACTCTAGCTTTTTGGCTGAAAAAAGAATATGGGGAGCCTCTGAGTAAGAAGAGCCACAGAGGACACAGAGAGGGAGGAGCTTAGGCAAAAGACCCCATGAAGAATTTATGACATTCAAGGGCTAGCCCCAAAGCATGTATCTAATTAATAATAAGATATCAAAGACATGGAGAATGGAACAAACAGGTAGACCACAGCACAGTTCCCAGACTGGCCACTGGCTGATGGATATGCTGGCAGATTCAAATACCACTGCAAAGACTTTCAGGCTAAACTCTTTTTTCCAAGTCAGTTAACTTGATTACAAATCAGTAAAAATTATTCAGTCTTAACCAAAAAGTAAAAAGTAAATAAATTCAAAAAGGATCAGAAATTCAGGGGCATGTGGGACAAAAACCAAAGGTCTAACAACTGTGTAATTAACCACAGGACAAAAAAGCAAAGTAATAAGGTGTGGAAAAATATTTGAAAAACTAATAGCTGAGACTTCCCAAGTTTGGTGACAAATATAAATTTAGAGATTAAAAAAGCTCGGTGACCCTCACACAAAATAAACCTATAGATATCTACACTAAGACATAGCATAATTGAATAGATGCGGCAAAATCAAGCCACTCAAAAAGTAAGACAAAAAGTCCTTCTGTTATATGTGAGTGTTTATTGTGGCTTTATTCATAATTGTTAGAAACCAGAAGCAACCCAAGTGCACTTCACTCAGTTAATGGAAAAACAAAGTATTCTATATCAAAATGGAGTACTATTCAGCAGTCCAAAAGAATGGATTATTGACGAATGCAACAACTTAGTTGCATTTTAAAGATTATGTTGAGTAAAAGAAGCCAGTCTCAAAGGTTATAATGTGTATGATTCCATTTGGACCTTATCAAAAAGAAAGAAATCAACAGTGATGGAAAACAGGTGAATGGTTGTCAGGGTTTAGGTTTAGGAATAGGTTATGACTATAAAAAATAGCACATAGGAGTTAGAAGAAAACTCATAATTTTGGTGATGGTTACACATATCTATCCAAAACCTTTATACTAAAAAAGTCAACTTTACTATATTATAATTTTAAAAACAATACAATATCCTTAAGGACCACAAACCAGTTAAAAGCCAGAAGGTAATAAAATATTAAATAGAAATCTTATTATGCAACTTTTAATTTTTTTTACATTTTAACTAATTCTGTAACATTTTACAAACATGTATTACTATATTTAATATGATTAAAAATATTCTAGAATGTCATCATGTTTCAGAAAAGCCACAAATTCAAATTACTTTAATGCGGAGAATATTTTAATTTTCTTTTAAAATCAAAGAGAAGCATTAAATTATTTAATTCATAATAGTTATAGTGATTGTGATCATGTTATGTTGGATGTTGCCTAGTGTTCTGTATGAAAGTTAGATACTCTGAATATAAAAGCTTAATTATTAAACCGATAATAAAATAGCTATAGCATTATTTATTAAATAAACCCCCATTGTCTTGATCCAAGGTTGCATTATTGCACTGAGTAGGCAAAAGCTTCTCATTGATCCATGTGCAGTTGCAAATAAAAATGACCTTCTGGAAGATTCATGCTTCAAACTCTGATATATTAATATAGTGGGTTTAAACTGAAAAATTTGCAGTTATTTTATGGTGGCTTTTTTTCCTTTATTTTGGTTTAATGGGAGCCAGAGAAAGTTAACAATTCTGTTACAAGAAGAAAAAAAAAGCAAGCAAACAAGTAAGAAAGAAAGAATGGGGAGGAAAGGAGAAGGAAAGAAAATGTCCGCACAACTGAATCTAGATGTTTAAATATTGAATATTTTCAAATTAATTAGTTTAAAAAATTATTTTCCTATAGATGTATATCCAAAATTTTCACAAAACAAATTGTCAGTAAGTTATATAGTAAATGTAATTATCTCATGAAAAACAGAAACCATCATTCTTAGCAAACTATCACAAGAACAGAAAACCAAGCACCGCATGTTCTCACTCATAGGTGGGAACTGAACAATGAGATCACTTGGACTCGGGAAGGGGAACATCACACACAGGGGCCTATCATGGGGAGGGGGAAGGGTGGAGGGATTGCATTGGGAGTTATACCTGATGTAAATGACGAATTGATGGGTGCAGCACACCAACATGGCACAAGTATACATATGTAACAAACCTGCACGCTATGTACATGTACCCTAGAATTTAAAGTATAATAAAAAAAAAAAAAAGAAAAATACAAGAAAACATACCTAAATATCTATACTATTATACCAATGACTCTCATTCTGGAGGAAAAAATGTATAATCATTGTGTTGGTCTATGAAGAATCCTATAAATTTTCATATATTATAATTATGCTAGGTTTGGTGAATTTTTCAATTATTAAATGAAATTCAAACCATTTAAAAGCTTCATTTAATATGACTTGCTGTGTTATAAATGTCAAAATATAAGTATTTTATTGACTGACAAAACAAACATATTAAAAAGTAATTCATGCAATAATGTTATTATAAAATATTTTATAATATTAGGTTTATTAAAGACACTTATGAAAAGTTTTCTGGGACTCATATTCATCACAACAATTTTAATTTGGAAAGTTAAAGATTATATCTAAATATATAAAACCTTGCCTTGCAAATTAAATGAGGTTGAAATATTATGCTTTTCTTTTTCATGGCTTATCTAAGCTCCTTGAAAAGTGCATAAGATTATGTGAGATTAAGTCTATAATAGGAATTCATAAATCATGGAACATTTAAAACTCAAAACTCTTATTATTAGAGACTTAATTTCCTTACATCTTGGTGATTGCGAGTATCATAGTGTTGTGTCAGCCTTTTATGGACTTTTTCCTCCCTTTCTAATGAGGTACATGCCAATTTTTGTGCTCTGTGAATAACTAAATAATGAAAACATATAACAACAGAGTCACTACTGGGCTGAATAATAATGTATTATAGCTGCAAGCTTCCCTTAGAATGAAAGGACAATTGAGGAGATCCAGAGAATGTGTCATGTAGTCAAAATCTTCAACATCCAAAGAGGAGTAAGAAACTAAGTGAACAAACCCTTGCAGTTAGAACCTGTGAGTGACTTATTCAAATATTATTATAGTTGATGGGCAATGTTCATGACAGAGTTAGTGTGAATGAGTAGAGAGAGAAAGGATTTATGAGTCTATAAGTGAAAGTAAAAAGGGCAAAGTTAACTTGAGAGAGGGAGAGAGAGAAAGAAAGAGAAATGCACCCCTTACTATATGCCCTCAATATAACAGTCGATAGATGAGTGCATTACACATGTAATGAGGAAGCTTTAGAAAGTTAATTCATACAAAGAAAAACCAATGGTCAATAGTCAAGTACCTTGTTTAACTGTCAACTTCCCCATTAGGGCCCTGCTGACAGCCATTGGCTCCCAACTACTCTTTCAATTAAAATTAAAATATTGGGTAGAGAAAACACTTTAATTTCTAATTGAAGTTAAAATAGTTATTGAGCAAATTTGTTGTGTGATGCTGTTGAAAAAGTTCACATGATAATAATAATTCTATTTTATGGTCTCCTACTGAAAACTTCAGCTTCCAAAGTGAGATGTTTGTCTATTTAATCTTCTTAAAAGCTTTGAATTGCCTGTTCAGTCAAAACAGAGGTTTTAAGTGATGGACTTTTTTGTCAGGCTTTTTATTTCATTTCTAGTGATGGATGTAGAGATATTGAATGAAAATTCCCAGTTTGAAATAGTTTTGTGGAAAAGAAATCCATATCACTTATAAATCACAGTGTTCATCCCCATTTTATGGTGATTGTACATGACTGTCCCTGTCATTACTGCCAGCTCACACTTTTTTACGTCTGTTACAGGAAATTATTATTTCTACTATATCATTAGAGTTTGAACACTAAGAAAACCTCCAGAACTGCTTTTGATAGCGGGAAGAAAACACAATGATCTCTCCGATTATTACATTTGAAAGTAAGATGGGGAACGGGGCCAAGATAACTGGAAACAGCAGAGTTCAGAAGCTGCCAAAAACAAAAAAACAAAAAAACAAAAAACAAACCAAAAAACATAATAAGCATGTGAATCCTTCACTGGCAACCAAGGTGTCCAGGTTCTCTCATCAGAACTGACTAGAAGGCTGACATGACCTATGGAGATAAGGAAGAACAGTGTGGTGTGGCGGCCCACCTGACAGCCACACAGGGCAGGAGAGTCCCTCCCCCAAGCCAAGGGAGGTGGTGAGTGAGCTTGCTCCCCAGACAGGGAAACAGTGCTTTTTCCACAGAACTGTGCAACCCACGGTTCGGAAGATCCCATTCATGAATTCATACTACTGGGGCCTAGGGTCCCAACCCTGGAGCATGCAGACCCTTAACAGCCTCTCAGGTGGAATCTGCTTAAACCTATGAAACTCCCATGGGGGAGGTGGGGTGGAGCCAAGCAGCACCACTGCTGCTGCCTGCTGTCTAAGCCTCTAAGCCGTTTGAGCTCCTTGATGGTGGAGCAACAGTCAGCACTGGGTCTCAAAACTTGCTAACATGCTAAGCTCCCTGGGCAGGGGAAGGGCAACACCCATCTCTAGAGCTCCAGGCTGTGCTTTTCCCCTGCTAGAGCCAGGGAGGCTAGATGGCTTGGTCCCAAGACTTTCCCCCACAGCCCAACACACCAATTGTGGCAGTTAATAGCCAGATGACCTCTTTAGGCCTGACCCTGATCCATCTTTCCTCAATGGGGAGGGATTTCCAATAACTCCAGCCAGAGGCTCAGGGATGGACCCTGGATCTCCCTGGACCTGAACCCCTAGGGGTAGGGGTGGCCACAATCTCTGTGTCCCAGCAGATTTAGCCTTTCCTCCTGGTAGTTTTGAGGAATCCAACCAGTCCAGATGAGTGGGTTTCCCCCCAGTGAGGCACACCCCCTCCACCAAGGAACAAAGTACTTCATTAAATGGGTCCTCTTCTCCTTGCCACCCAGCTAAGTGAGACCCTCCAACAGGGATTGCCAGACACTCTATACAGGAGCGATCCTACTGCCATCAGGTTGGTTTCCCTTGAGATCAGAGGTCCCAGAAGAAGAAGAAGGCATCCATCTGTGCTGTTCTCCAGTGTGCTTGAGTGACATCTCCAGTCATGGGAGTGACAGATGAATAAGGACTGAAGTTAACCCCCAGCACACTGCAGCAGCTCTACAGAAGAGAGACTTGACCATGGAAAGAAAAACAAGCAGAAATCAACAACAGCATCAACAACAAAAAAGCCCCCACAAAAACCCCATCCAAGTGTCAGCAGCCTCAAAGAACAAATCTAGACAAACTCACAAAAAAGAACCAATAACAACAACAAAAATGCAGAAAACCCAAAAGACCAGAGTGCCTTTACTCCTCCAGATGATTGCAACATCTCTCCATCAATGGCGCAGAACTGGATGGAGGATCAGATGGACAGATTCACAGAAGTAGGCTTCAGAAGATAGACAATAAAAAAACTACACTGAGCTAAAGAAGCATATTCTAACCCAATGCAAAGAAGTTAAGAACCTTGATAAAAGGTTAGAGGAATTGCTAACTAGAATAACCAGTTTGGAATGGAACATAAATGACCTGATGGAGCTGAAAAACACAGCACAAGAACTTTGTGAAGCATACACAAGTACCAATAGCCAAATCAATCATGGGGAAGAAAGGCTATCAGAGTTTGAAGACCACTTTGCTGAAATAAGGCCCGCAGACAAGACTAGAAAAATAAGAATGAAAAAGAATGAACAAAGCCTCCAAGAAATATGAGACTTCATAAAAGACTGAACCATGAATGATGAGAGTACCACAAGGAGCCAGGGAGGATGGAAACAAGCTGGAAAACACACTTCAGGATATCATCCAGGAGAACTTCCCAAACCTAGCAAGACAGGCCAACATGCAAATTCAGGAAATACAGAGAACACCATTAGGATACTCCATGAGAAATTAACCCCAAGACACATAATCATCAGATTCTCCAAGGTTGAAATGAAGGAAAAGCTGTTAAGGTCAGCCAGAGAGAAAGGCCAGTTCACCTATAAAGGGAAGCCCATCAGACTAACAGCGGAACTCTCAGCAGAAACTCTACAAGCCAGAAGGGATTGGGGGTCAGTATCCAACATTCATAAAGAAAAGAATTTCCAACCCAGAATTTCATATCCAGCCAAACTAAGTTTCATAAGCAAAGGCGAAATAAAACCTTTTCCACACAAGCAAATCTTGAGAGATTTTGTTACCACCAGGCCTGCCCTTCCAGAGACCCTGAAAGAAACATTAAATATGGAAAGGAAGAGATGGTACCAGCCACTGCAAAAACACACTGAAATACAAACACCAATGACACTATGAAGCAACTGCATCAACTAGTGTGGAAAATAACCAAATAGCAGCATGATTACATGATCAAATTTACATATAAGAATACTAATCTTAAATGTAAATGAGCTAAACTCCCCAATATAAAGACACTGAATGGCAAGTTGGATAAAGAGTCAAGACTCATCCATGTGCTGTATTCAGGAGACCCATCTCATGTGCAAAGACACACATAGGCTCAAAATAAAGGGATGGAGGAAAATTTACCAAGCAAATGGAAAGAAAAAACAAAACAAAACAAAAAAACCCCAAAAAACAGGAGTTGCAATCCTAGTCTCTGACAAAACAGACTTTAAAGCAACAAAGATCAAAAAAGACAAAGAAGGACATTACATGATCGTAAAAGGCACAATCCAACAAGAAGAGCTAACTATTCTAAATATATATGCACTCAATACAGGAGCACCCAGGTTCATAAAACACGTTTTTAGAGGCTTAAAAAGAAACTTAAATTCTCACAAAATAATAATGGGAAACTTTAACACTCCACTGTCACTATTAGACAGATCAACAAGACAGAAAATTAGCAAGGATATTCAGAACTTAAACTTAGCTCTGGATTAAGTGGACCTAGAAGACTTCTACAGAACTCTCCACTCCAAATCAACAGAGTATACATGCTTCCCAATGCCACATGACACTTATTCTAAAGTCAACCAGCTAATTGGAAGTAAAACACTCCTCAGCAAATGCAAAATAATTGAAATCATGAAAAACAGTCTCTCAGACCACAGTGAAATAAAATTAGAACTCAGGATTAAGAAATTCACTCAAAACCACACAATTTCATGGAATTGAACAATCTGCTCCTGAATGACTACTGGGCAAATAACGAAATTAAGGCAGAAATCAAGAAGTCCTTTGAAACCAATGAGAAAAAAACATACCAGAATCTCTGGGACACAACTAACACAGCGTTAAGAGGGAAATTCATAGCACTAGATACCCATGTCAGAAAGCTTTAAAGATCTCAAATTAACACTCTAACATCACAATTAATAGAACTATAGAAGCAAAAACAAACTCTTCCAAAAGCTAGCAGAAGACAAAAAACAACTAAGATCAGATAAGAATTGAAGGAGATAGAAACATAAAAAAACCCTCCAAAAAATCAGTAAATCCAGGAGCTACTTTTTTTTTTGAAAAAATTAACAAAACAGACCACTAGCTAGACTAATAAAGAAAAAAAGAGAGAAGAATCAAATAGGAATATAAAAAAGGGGATATCACCACTGACCCCACAGAAATACATACTACCATCAGAGAATACTACAAATACCTCTATGCAAATAAACTAGAAAATCTAGAAAAAATTGATAAATTCCTGGACACATATACCTTCCCAAGATTAAACCAGGAAGAAGTCGAATTCCTGAATAGATCAATAACAAGTTCTGAAATTGAGGCAGCAACTAATAGCTTACCAACCAAAAATAGCCCAGGACCACTAGATTCACAGATGAATTCTACCAGTGGTACAAAGAAGAGCTAGTACCATTCCTTCTCAAATTATTCCAAAGAACTGAAAAGGAGGAACTTCTCCTTAACTCATTTTATGAAGCCAGCATCATCCTGATACCAAAACCAGGAAGAGACACAACAAAAACAGAAAACTTTAGGCCAATATCCCTGATGAACATCAATGCAAAAATTCTTAATAAAATACTGGCAAACCGAATCCAGCAGCATGTCAAAAAACTTATCCACCATGATAAAGTCAGATTCATCCCTGGGATGCAAGGTTGGTGCAACATACACAAATCAATAAAAGTAATCCATCACACAAACAGAACCAAAGACAAAAACCACATGATTATCTCAATAGATGCAGAAAAGGCCTGTGATACAACATCCTTTAATGTTAAAAATGTTCAATAAACTAGGTATTGATGGAACATATCTCAAAACAATAAGAGCTATTTATGAAAAACTCAGAGCCAATATAATATTGAATGGGCAAAAGCTGGAAGCATTCTTTTAGAAAACCAGTACAAGACAAGCATACCCTGTCTCACCATTCCTGTTCAACATAGTATTGGAAGTTCTGGCCAGGGCAATCAGACAAGAGAAAGAAATAAATGGTATCCAAATAGAAAGAAAGGAAGTCAAATGTCTCTGTTTGCAAATGACATGATTTTGCTTCTAGAATACCCCATCATCTCAACCCCAAACCTACTTAAACTGATAAGCAACTTCAGCAAATTCTTAGGATACAAAATCAATGTGCAAAACTCACAAGCATTCCTTTACACCAACAAGAGACAAGCAGAGAGCCAAATCATGAATAAACTCCCATTCAGAATCGCTACAATGGGAATACAACTAACAATGGATGTGAAGGACTGCTGCTCAAGGAAATAAGAGAGAACACAAACAAATAATCCATGATTATGGATAGAAAGAACAAATATCGTGAATATGGCCATAGTGCTGAAAGCAATTTATAGATTCAGTGCTATTCTCATCAAACCACCACTGACATTCTTCACAGAATTAGAAAAATCCATTTTAAATTTCATATGGTATAAAAAAGACCCCGTATAGCCAAAACAATCCTAAGCAAAAAAGAACAAAGCTGAAGGCATCACTCAACCTGACTTCAAACTATACTACAAGGCTATAGTAACCAAAACAGCATGGTACTGGGACCAACATAGACATATAGACGAATGGAGCAGAACAGAGACCTCAGAAATAACAGCACAAATCTACAACCACCTGATCTTTGCCAAATCTGGCAAAAACAAGTAATGGGAAAAGGATCTCCTATTCAGTAAATGGCGCTGGGAAAACTGGCTAGCCATATGCAGAAAACTGAAACTAGACCCCTTCCTTACACTTTATAAAAAAATAACTCAGGATGGATTAAAGACTTAAATGTAAAACCCAAAACCATAAGAACCATAGAAGAAAACCTAGGCAATACCATTCAGGAGATAGGGATGGGCAAAGACTTCATGACAAAATGCCAAAAACAATTGCAACAAGAGCGAAAACTGATAAATGGGATCTAATTAAACTAAAGGGCTTCTGCTCAGCAAAAGAAACTATCATCAGAGTGAACAGGCAACCTACAGAATGGGAGAAAATTTTTGAACTCTACCAATCTGACAAAGGTCTAATATCCACACTTCACAAAGAACTTAAATTTACAAGAAAAAACAAACCCCATCAAAAACTGGGCAAAGGATATGAACAGACACTTCTCAAAAGAAGACATTTATGCAGCCAACCAACATATTAAAACAGAGCTCAACATCACTGATCATCAGAGAAATCAAAATCAAAATCAAAACCATGCCAGTCAGAACGTTGATTATTAAAAAGTCAGGAAACAATAGATACTGGTGAGGCTGTGGAGAAATAGGAACGCTTTTACAATGTTGGTGGGAATGTAAGTTAGTTCAACCATTGTGGAAAACAGTATGGTGATTCCTTAAGGATGTAGAATCAGAAATACCATTTGACCCAGCAATCCCATAACTAGGTATATACACAAAGGAATATAAATCATTCTACTATAAAGACACTTGCACACTTATGTTTATTGCAGCACTATTTACAATAGCAAAGACATGGAACCAACCCAAATGCCCATCAATGATAGACTGGATAAAGAAAATGTGGTACATATATACCATGAATACTATGCAGCTATAAAAAGGAATGAGATCATGTTCTTTGCAGGGACATGGATGAAGCTGGAAGCCATCATCCTTAGCAAACTAACAGAGGAACAGAAAACCAAATACTGCATTTTCTCATTCATAATTGGAAGTTGAACAATGAGAACACATGAACAACACACACCAGGGACTGTAGTGGGGTGGAGGGTTAGGGAAGGGAACTTAGAGGACAAGTCAGTAGGTGCAGGAAACCACCATGGCACCTGTATACTTATGTAACAAACCTGCACATTCTGCACATTGATCCTGTTTCTTTTAAAAGAAATTTAAAAAATAAAGTATAATCGACATATATTAAGAAATATTATTTATTATATATTCAATTTCAATAAATCCTAGAACTTTCACTTGAACTTGCCATGTTCCACAGAGTTGAAAATAAGAGTTAAAGTGATCATGAATTTATATATACTACAAGAAACAGAGCAACAGGATCTCACAATACAACCTAAGTGAATACAATAGTTTTTCTGTGGTGGGATCCAGTGATTCTGACAGAGCAATTGAGCAAATTTCTCTTTCTCTATTATGAAGAGACAACACGTAGAGTGTAATAGAAAATGCCACCAAGCAAGACTTTCAGATACAATGTTTTAAAATGATTTAGAAAAGCTCTACTATTTGGAATTATTTCTATTTATGTAAAATTTTTAACATAAATATTTTATTCTAAGCAAACCATAAATAGTGCAATTTTAGGAGTCAATGTTCACAAAACAGCAACTCTAACTCTCAGTCTATTCTATACTGCACTGCTGGCAGCAGAATGTGGCTGGAAGAAACACTACTTTGCTGCCAATGCTTGTTCATTCACGCCTCTCACTCTCAAGTGAAACCTTAAGGAGCAGTTATATTATCTCGTTTCTGTTCATTCTCTAATAATTCTTTATGATAATTTCACCACCAATAATCATCTTCTAAAATTCCAGTACTCTTTCCTTTCTCCTTTCAATTGGTGAACTCACTTTCTATGTACAAAGAATGTTTAAAGAATTAGAAATCATTTGCAAGTATCTACCAGCACATCTAACTATCTGCCTACACTCATACATTTTTACTTTTTCTTGGAGTTTTTTTACAGTTTTAACTGCCTATGCTCCTAACAAATGCAGACGCTGTCACTCCTGGGTCAGCTTCATGCCTCTACTTGTTCAAGGAACTGTCTCCTACATTTCCCCTTTATCTCTCCTGCAGCTTCATTTTTTTTCTAATTCTGGAAGAAAAAAAGATTTTTTCCTTAAAACAAACGAAGGAGCAATAACCACAGAAATGTTGTCTTGACCTTACTTTCCCCTTTAGTTTTCCTTTACAGCAACATTTCTTGAGAGAGTTGTGTATACTTGCTGTCTCCAATTTTGCTCCTACCAATCTCTCTTAAATCCACTTGCCTCAGACATTTTCCTCATCATTCCATAAAGGCTGCTTGCCAAGGCCAACACTCAGATTTACGTTACTAAATCCAATCTTAAGTTCCCAGTCTTCACTTATCTTCATAAACCAGCAACATGTGGTACAGCTTATCATTAAATCCTCATTGAAACATTTTTATTGTATTGGTTTTCAACACTCCATACTTTCCTTCATTTCATCCTACCTGGTAGCTATTCCTTCTCAGTCTCCTTTGATACTTTCTTTTTCCACCTTATGTTAGAACAACCCATGACCTTCTCTGCTGATGCTCAGTCTAGGCGGAGTTCTCACCCAATCTCAGAGGACTTTACATACCATTCACTAACTATTGCCCCTGAAGCTATATGTCTGGCCCAGAAATCTCCCCTCAACTCCAAATTTTATATTCAATTTTCTATTTAATACTTCTACCTGTATTTTAGTCTGGACCGTAACCTTAGAATATACAAAATTAAGTTTTGGGTATTAACTCCTCTGTGTCTGTATTTTTCAGGGTTCTCTAAAATGAGACAACTAATAGGATAGATGTATATATGAGGGGGAGTTTAGTAGGAGTATTGACTCACACAATCACGAAGTGAAGTCCCTCAATATGCTGTCTGCAAGCTGAGGAGCAAGGAAGCCAGTTCGAGTCCCAAAATCTCAAAAGTAGAGAAGCCAACAGTGTGACCTTCGGTCTGTCGCCAAAGGCCTGAGAGCCCCTGGCAAATCACTGGTGTAAGTCTAAGAGTCCAATAGCTGACAGACTTGGAGTCCGACGTTTGAGGGCAGGAAGCATCTACCACGGGAGAAAGATGACCAGAAGACTCAGCCAGAATGCTCTTTCCAACTTCTGCCTGCTTTATTCAAGTCACCCTGGCAGGTGATTAGATGGTGCGCACCCAGATTAAGGGTAGGTCTGCCTCTCCCAGTCCGCTGACCCAAATGTTAATCTCCTTTGGCAACACCTTCACAGACACACCCAGACTAATACTTTGCATCCTTCAATCCAACCGAGTTGTCAGAGTATTAACCATCACAATATCCTAGGAGACCACTCTGCCTTTCCCCTTCCCCTCAACTGAGTAACCAGATCATCATCCTTCAAAAATTTGAATCAGACCATGTCACACTTCTGCTCAATATCTTCCAGTTCTTTTCATTTCATTCAAAGTAAAGCTAGAATTCAAAGCCTGATGCCTCTGATGTCCTTTCCACCTAACTCCATCTTCCAGTGTTTTTTGTTCTATTTTCTCTGCACTAGCCCCACTGGCCACCTGGCTGTTCATTGACTGCTTCACATACATTTGAACCTCAGCGCCTTTATACTTGTAGATCCTTTGCCTGAAATATTCCTTCCATTGTTTTCTACCTGACTCCCTAGTGATCATACTTATGTCTTTGCTCATTTCCTTTGTGAGGATTTCTCTAAGGCCCCCATTGAAAATTGCAATTCTAATATAGCCCGCTGCACTTTTTATACTTAAACATTACTTTTCTCCATGACATCTTTTGCCATTTAAATGATATATTTATTTAATTTATTGCCTATCTCTGTCTTCCATAGTGGTATTTCCACTCGGGCATGGATTTTTGTTTATTTGTTTTTCCAATTGTATCAAATATACCTAAAAACAGGACTTAGAGTATAGTTGAAGCTTAATACAATTTTATTAACTGATTTATGAGCAAAAGCATGTGTGAATGAAAACATTCCCAAAGATTGATGCCAAATATTAGGGTTTCAGCTTTTACAAAGAGACAGATAAACTGAATTTTGAGTTTTGCAAAGTAAACTTCCTTATAGTGTCTGAATATTCTATGGATACATTTCAGCTTCAGTGTTAATCAAATGTAAGTAGAATACAAGCAGTAGAAACATTTACAGTAAAAACTTAAAAACATCAGCTTTGAAATTAGGGAAAAATGGAGTCAGAACCAGTCATTAAATAGTCTGGTTTTTGTTTTCTAGGGGGCTGGAAACAGTTTAGTCTGTCTAAGCCTTTATTTCATTTTCTCAAAACTGAAGATTAAAATATAAATTCCCTTTGAAATGAGGATTAGTTGGGAGAATGTATATAAAACCTTTAATATACAGTAAACTCTCAATAAGAATACCACATTGAGAAGGAAAAAAAATCTGAATTTAGGTTTACTTTTAAATATGTCATTATTTTATCATTTTTGGTGTGTATGGATTTCTCTGTTAAAAACTTTTAGGTAAATAGTGGTTATGAGATTCTGGGGGGTGAGAATAGCATTCTTTGGATTTTATGAAGTGGGTAATACTTTTCTACAACATTTTTATAGTTTTGTGTATAATTTTATATACTAGAATCTTTAGACCCATATTAGCTATTTTTTTACATCTTTATTCCTTTTCATTGCCTAATATACATAGACTATTAATGTACTTGTTCAGATATAAATATAAAGAATTTCTGACACTTTTAGCAATTACACTTCATAAACTGGTGATAAAAACCATGCACATTTATGATAATATACAAGGGAAATTCAGATTTCTCCAGCCTATGAAATAATGTTCTTTAAACCACAACTATACTATGGGATGGTAAAATTAAATTCATATTCTGTTCAATTCACACATTTATAGAGTCTATAAATCTTTTTATTTTTTCATTTTTTAAAAAATGCCTTAAGCCAGTGAGAATAAGTGAATAGCTTCTTGTGAAAAATTTATTTTAATTTAAAAACTTATTTTTAGGTAGAAATCTTTTACATTTTAAATTAATAAACTTATGTTACAGAATAATCTTTCAGGTTTAAATATAAATGTCCAGCACTAGTAACTTGCAAAATTAAATTAGTTTGTGCAAGTCATTTTTCTTACTATGCATCTTATTGATATGGAAAATTGCCCCTTTTCATTATGAAAATTCCTATGTGGGACTATATCTCAGCTCCTATAAAGTTGTATCAGCATATGTGAATTCAACAAAATAAGTTAATGCAGTTCTTCACTATGGAAAGCAAGTCTGCAGAAAAATACCATGACAGATGGCAGCTGAGCTTAACCTATCTCATAGGCTTTTGTCACTGTACATCCTTGAAGGTCTTTTCAAAATCGTGTGCCATGTAGTGGATCATTATTAAAGGTGAACTGACTTTTATAGCCTGTTTCTGAAAGGTCATTCCAGGGTAGGCACACGATCTTGGCTCTTACTTTGCATCAGTTTTTCACGTAATGTTGCTCCATATTCTCTTTAGTGCTTTCTTACCACACCTCCCCACCACCAGCTTCTCCTCTTTAACATTTTTACTTTTCTGTCATTGGCAAAATAAGATGATGGGAACAGCACTCACCTGTGACACTTCACAACTTTGTTCCAGAAGTAGACAGAAGTGGAAAGAAAAAATAAAATCATACTCCTGTTGGGCACACCAACAGAGGTAATATCTAAGGGCTCATGCCAGGTAGGACCATGTTTTACTATGAAGTCAGTTTCTTATTGATCATTATAGTCAGTGGTAAGTTGACTATCATGACATTCACTCAATTTTCTTGATTTCTATTGAGATTTATCATGATAATGGGGAAAAATGTGATTGTGAGAAAAGTATAAAAGAAGAACATAAAACAAAAAAGCATGAAATATTGGAACCCAGGCATTAATGTGATTTTATGTCTACTGGTAGAGGATCCTCTTAAAATTACCCAGTCATTTTAAATAAGTTCAATCTCTCATAAAGCTATTTCTAAATGTGGAAACTGTAATTGTGCGTTAGGATAATTCTCAGTGCAAATACTGTAATTAGTAGTTACTATGTACAATATGTATACATTTCTTTTTCTGATTAGTCAGATAAAAGCCTCCCTCCTTTATGAGAAGCGAATTCTTTCTCATTCCAACCATGTGATCCTGTTGAGGCTTATCAGTTACTCCTTGGCTTCAGAAATGGGCAGCTGGCCACATTTAAAACAATTGTAATACTCCACCACATAAAGCAATTGGTATAGAGATAACAAGCTGGGACATTAGAATTGTTTCTAGATGCTATTCTAGTTAGATTGATAGACAACTGCCAACTCTCATTTAGAAGTTGTGAGGAGGTAAGCCAGGAGTAACTACTTTCTTTCAGACAGCCAGTTTTCGTGAATGAAGGTGATATTCAGAAAGAGCATAGATGGAAAAAAAAAAAAAAAAGGAGAAAGTGATTTTTACTAGTGTCTGGGCACATGGGTTTTAACCATCCCTAAGGATAAATCTACCCATGGTTTTGCATACATAATATACTCAGGTGAGCAAATGGGTGAGTGTTACAGTTGTTGTTTTTAATACAATATTATATGTAGTTTGGATCTTGTTTTGATGAATCAAAAAAGTCCTAACACAAAGTTATCATCGTCTTTTTTTCCAGGTGTAGCAGTTTCAATACAAAAAGAGCATATAGGTTGATAATGTATAATTTTAGGTCAGCTTCTCTCTATGGGACACAACATGTTCATATGAAAAGAAAGGTTTCAATCTGATGGAAGTCTCTAAAAAACACGGTATCGAAGGAATTAATTTGCATAAAATAACCATTTTTAAATTTAAATGAAAGTTCTAATACATCTCAATTCAACTTCACAACAGAAAAATGAGTGTTGTGATAATTTGATTTGAAAAAGCAAATTATCAAATCAAAATACAGGCTTTCTGAAGTTTTCAATTATTTTATAGAAAATTATTTTATAGAAACCATAACCAAATACCTCTAAGCATAATACAGAGAAGAACAAAATTCGTGTTAATATATAACTGAATAAAACTCAATTTGTAAAAGCAAATAATAGTCTAATTATTTTCTGGTTTTCCTGGAAATGACATTTTGGCACTTCGTAAAATATATTTTGTATTTTACCAAAGTAATTATTTACACAGGCCTCTACTGAAAAGTAAATTCCAGCTGTCATTAACCTGTCTTAAGGCTCAAAAACAACTTCATTTTGTGTTAGTAGTAATTGATAGCTTACTTGAGCATATATTGATAGTTCACTTTATTAGATAGTTGGTAAAATATCTAGGGATGTCAGTAACATGATATGGCACAGAATTCTATTTCCAGAAAAAGAAATTCTTCAAAATAAAGGCAAACTAGTTAGACTACCCTTCTCCCCCACATAAGAAAACATAATTTGTTTGCAGAAACCTTGTGTTAATGTCAGTGCTGAAGGATTGAAGAGCATGCCTCTGGAAAGAATGATCTTAGGTAGACGCACTGCAAAGTTGTAAGAATGTCATAGCAGTGTAAAAATATGTTCATGAATATTCACAGAGCCAATGTGGGAAAAAACCCAATTATCCATTAACCATATAATGGATAAATAATCTCTTACATGTTTATACAACAAAATGCTATACAGTAGTAAAAATGTACGAACTTAACACAGTGCGACCAGTTCGATAAATCTCACTGACATAATGCTGAATAAAGAAGTCAACTGGACTAAAAATGCACAGTGTATAATTTTATTCACATAACTATGTAACTTATTTCACTTCAAAAATTCCTTAAGTTTGAATATAAAAGAAGCTGAAAACATTTCAATTAGCTGTAGAAATGTTAGATTGGTAGAAACTGGGAGGAGGCGGAGGAGAGAACTATGTGGTACAGGGAATATTTTATTTCTTGACTGTTGGTTACACAGCTCTGCTGTTTGTTATAATCCACGAATTGCTTACAGTTTGTATACATTTTCACGCAGAATATTTTTTAGTAATTTCTTTTCTTTTAGAATATCTATTTTCTGTAGATTGAATAATTTGTAACAGACCAATGCTGCAGATGAGACAACTAGCCATCGGATGGGTGTGGAAGCCACAGAAAAGAAAGGGAAGACCTTTCTTCTAGAACTGAGCTCTCTGGAACAACTACCTCCCCAACACTCACCCGCAAGAGTTTGCCTGTTTGAGCCACATGCTATGGACAGTTTTGGGTAAGGGCTGATGGTAAAGGAAAGAGACACGGCAGACCTTTTACCTGTCATGTAGGGGTAAATTAAAAAACAAACAAACAAACAAAATAAAAAACTGGAAACTCGAGAGTCCTTAATACAGTCAGTTTCCTCTGACTTTTTACAGACATCTGAGAAAGGGGTTGTCTGTGGTAATGGACTTTGGCTATCAAGGGGAAATGAGTTTGCTGTTCTACAAAGAAAGGTAGTATCTGGGGACTCCTGGAGTACATCCGTAGATTATTGTGTTCAGAGGTAAATAAAATTTAGCTACATAACATTTTGGACTATGTAATGCCTCTTGAATCTTATGAGTTATCACAGGAGGGAAAGTCTTCAGATGAAACAGGAAGCTATTCTAATAATGGGCAACATTGAATTGGAAATCATGTATTCTAAATGAAAAAAGAACATGACTTTAGTCTGGACCTGAATCTGGATTCCAAACATATCTATTATGTGGATCATTAACTCGCACTTAAACTTTTGTTTAAATATCTGCTACTGAAATGTAATAATATTCTTCATATTCTCTCTCTTACTCCCCATCTCCTCTCTACTACTTTAATAAAATAAAATAAAATTTTTTTGCCTAGGTAGCAAAAGGCAAGTGGATCTGGTGAAGGAAAGCTCATCAGGTAGAGATGATTGATGCCTCTAAGGCCAGTCAACATTAAAATGATGTATTTTAAAATGTCCAATGAGTGTACAAAAGTTGCACATGGTTTTGTGCTGAAAGCAGCAAATATTGATGTAGGAAAAGAAGTACTAGAAAATGTTTCATGAATGCCAGCTTCTAATGATTCTGGACTCTCTCTGCTTGTACAAAGTTCCCTTAGATTTAGTGACAAGTGTATACACATGATGAATCCCATTCACTTGAATAGTTTTATCTCTTTTGCAATCAAATTCTTCCTTAAAAAATATTCACAACTTCTGTAAGAATTTATCTCTGATTTTAAACGCCAATATTTATTTTTATCTTCTTGAATTTAAATTGGTCTTATTTTTTAAAGTAACTACATTAAGCATGTTTTTTTTTTTTTTTTTTTTCTGGGATCTACAGCTTTTTTCCCAGATACAATTTTAGATCAAGGTTTTTCTGAGAGTAATTACTCTTTCACATTTTTATTCAAAAATTATATAAAATATCCTACATTTCCATTTGGGGAAAAATGTGGAAAAGAGCTGTCATATCTTTAGTCCCCCAATGTATTTTATACTTTTGAAAAATGTAACAAGATATATACCACTGAAAATTATGTGCCTTCTTGAATCAATTAATATAGCAGATATCATGTATTCCTTTTAATAATATTTGTTCGCAACCTTAGAAATAAATGTATAACTCAAGGTGTCCATGTAGATCAAAATCTATGATTTACTTGGCCCATGTTTCCCTTCTATTTGTCTCTTCTTACCTTTTAAAATAAACTTGTTTTATTTTAAAGCAGTTTCAAATTGACAAAGTAATTTGGAGAGAAATACCGAGAGAGTTCTCATGTTCTCTATATTCAGTTGCCCCATTATTAACATATTTATATGAGACATTTAGTACAATCAATATTGTTACCACATCAACAAATATAGACATATTATGATTAACTAAAGTTCATAATTTATTTAGACTTTCTTAGTTTTTACTTATATCCTTTTTATGTTCCAGGGTCCCCTCCAAGATATGACATTCTATTTAGTCTTCATGTCTCTTTTGTCTCCTCTTGACTATAACAGTTTCTTTTATTTCTCTTGTGTTCGATGACCTTGATAATTTTGAGTGGTATAGGCATTTTGTTGAATTCCCCTCAAGTGGGATTTGTATGATGTTTTTCTGATGATTTTACAGTGATTATGTTTTCTTGAGAAGACCACAGAGATGAAGTGAGTTATACATCATATCAAGAGTACATACCATCATCATGATTTACGGTTATGATATTAACTTTGATTACTTGGCTGAGGTTGATTAGTCAAATTTATCCAATGAAAAGTTGTTCTTTTTCATCCCCACCCTTTTCATAATATAGTCTTTGGAAGAAAATTACTACGTTTAGTCAATATTTATGAGGATGGAACTCGTAAGTCTACACCTCCTTGAGTGTGGAGTACCTATATAAATTAGTTGGACTTCTTCATGGAAAATTTGTCTCTTTAAACAATTTTTCTCAATTATTTATTTATTAATCATTTATTTATGTATCAGCATGTACTCATGGATATTTTATACATTACTTCAATATTTTATTATTTATTCAATAACTATGTTATTTATAATTCAATACTATGTTATTTATAATGTTGCTGAAATTTTTCAAGCTTTAAATATTAAACAAGCTCTTTGTTGGCTCCTGTGTCTCTGACATACACCATCATTTTCTATTTTTGCCCTTCCTTCCTTCCTTCCTTCCTTTCTTCCTTTCTTCCTTCCTTCCCTCTTTCCTTCCTTCTTTTTTCTTTCCTTTTCTTTTTTCTTTTATTTTTTCCCCATCCTTCCCTCCTTGCTTCTTTCCTTCCTTTCTTTTCTTTTCTTTTCTCCTTTTCTTTCCCTCCCCTTCCCTCCCCTCCCCTCCCCTTCCCTCCCCTCCCCTCCCTTCCCTCCTTCCTTCCTTCCTTTCTTTTTTCTTTATTTCCTTCTTTCCTTCTTTCCTTCTTTCCTTCTTTCCTTCCTTCCTTCCTTCCTTCCTTCCTTCCTTCCTTCCTTCCTTCCTTCCTTCCTTCCTTCCTTCCTTCCTTCCTCCTTTCTTCCTTTCTTTCTTAAAGATATTTCAGCTTCATCTTGTAACTTTTCTGTGTAGTCGGAGGCAGAAAGTACATTTGTCCAAAAAGTCCTATTTTATTTTATTGGATAATGGTATTAGATACCAAAAGCTGGGTGCTAAGTATGCTTGTTGTCACTAGGAGGTCATTGCTTGTAGTCCTTCTCAGCTAAGAGAAAGAAAATATATGTGTGTATACTAACTCATGTATATACAGATATCTATAACTATATTTATATGTAACATTTAAACTATATTAAGTTAAATATATGTGTTCATACTGATGTCTCTAACTCTAATCCATTACTGCATGACACATTCCAGCCTCTTCCTCTTGTTTATCTGTAACCTCCCATTACTGACAGTGAGAAATCTGGCTTTCACCACCTACCATATATTTACTACACTGTTTAATTCCAGGTTATGGTATCACAATTGTTAACCCTATCTTGTGAGAAATAACTTTATTAACTAGACTACAATGCTCATGAACATTTTATTTTACCTTTAGTCTTAGAGATTCCACTGTTTTTCAACATTACTTAGAATATGAACCTTTCACTCGTATCTTTATTGAAGTTGTTTCATGTATTTATAATGTATTTAGATTCTTTGGTCATAATCTGTATTCTCAACTGTTATTCCCTGACCTCCTACATGATTTTTTAATTGCATAAGTTAATGTTCACTCTTTCTACTGTAAAGTTTTATAGGCCTTGACAAAGGTATAATTTTGTGCATGCACCATTATAGTATCAGTCAGAATAGCTTCACCACCATAAACGATTCTAGACGCTTTACATATTCAAACATTGCCTCCTTTTTCTAAACTCTAGAAAATTTCTCATCTTTTTTCAAATACAATTTTTATAGCTTTATCTTTTCCAAAATATTCTACAATTGAAATCTTGTAGTATATAGCCTTTTAAGATTGCCATTTTTTTTTTTTGTTTCGAATATATACTTAAGTTTGATTCATGTCCCTTTGTGGTGGCTTAATTGTGCACATATTTTTTCTATAAATAATATTTCATTGGATTGATAAACCATAGTTTAATCTGTTGAAGGACAGCTACATTATTTTAGTTTGGGGTGATTCTGAATGAAGCACTGTAAACACTCCCATGCATGTTACTATATGAATAAAAACTTTCTAATCAGTTGGGTAAATCACAAGGAGCATGAGTAGTAAATTGTAGGAAATTACTGTGTTTTACATTGTAAGAAAATGCCTGTTTTTCAAAATGTTTTATACCGGTTTGAATTCCACAGCAAGAAAGAGGAATTCTTTCTCATCTTTTATAATTTCTATTCTCTCATTAATGAGCATTAAATTCTTAATAAAGTCAAACGTTTTATAATAGAATAAAAGCGCATTATGTGAGAAGTAGTGAAAGTTTGGATTGAAAATTTAATATTCAAATTCAACTTATAGAGCACCTGGAAAAATATTAATATAGAATAACAAATTATTTTACAGAGAAACTTGTGGAATTAGCTTTAAAGAAAAGATAAAGATAAAGTCACTTCAATATCAGCATATCACCCCTTGGCATAAAATGGATATTGGTAAAATGCTTAAAAATTTATTGCTTTCTAAAGTTTGATAGTCCACCTCACGATTACATTTATACTTTGAATTTGACAGTAAATATTTTTATATATTAAATACATTATAGTATATACTGTTTAAAATGTTATGCATTATAAATATTCCTGTTAAAATTAAAGATAGAGTAACCATTTGACATGCATCTCATTTTCACATAATGCAATTTTTCAGATTTGCACTCAAATACAATTTTTCCTCAAATACAACTGTTTAAAGGTCTTTTTAAGAAAAAAAGTTTAAGGAAAAAAAATATGATAATCAAAATCCCAAGCAAGCAAAATCTCTTAAACTCTAACTTTACAATATCTGTTAAATTTTCTACTACAACCATCATAAGGAATCCTTTAAAGTTCTTAAAAAAATCTATTTATTAAAAATAAAAACCTATGCTGCAAAATTATAACCAGTTCTACTTTTCCTGAAGTATTTTTTAAAACTTCATAATGACCTAATAATCCTCAAAACACTACTGAGAATTAACTGAGGTTATGTTATGATGTTCTATAAATTTCACATTTCTTATTGACAAATAGATTTTTGGTTTTGTCTTTGATCATTCTTTTGTGCTGACTTAGACAGGAGCTATCAGAGGCCTAATCACAGACAGGGCCTTTCTGCAATAGCCTTTCAAAAACACAGTGAAAGATGACTCTATTAAAAAAATGGTTATATCCAGAAATTATTGCTCAAAAGTAAGGATTAGCCATACTCTTTGAAGCAAAAATATAAAATAGTTTCAAATTCATGTGTAACTTAAAAAAGCATTATGACATTGCTAGCTAATATTTCAAGTCACAAATCAAATATTGTCTTTGGCGTTAACTTTTAGCAAAATGCACTGTGATGATGTATGTCATATGCCTATGTAAAATAAAAGTATTAAGTTGAACACAATGAGACACAACCATGATAATAGGAAATACAGTTTGATAACTCAGCTTCTCTTGGAGGCTGGCTGCCTATCATGGTAATTTACCACTCAAAGCTGATTACCAACCTGTCTTATGATATCCACGTGTCTGTGTTCTGCTGCTGTAGTTTTGCTTTCCTAGAAAGTCACACAAATGAAATCATTCTCATGTTGCTTTCTGAATTTTGCTTATAAAATTAGCATAAAGTATTCTATAATTACTCATATTACAAGTGTGCCAAGAATTCATGTCTTTGTATTTCTGAATAGTATTCCATCTTTATGAATATGCAACAGTTTGTGTATTCATACACCCTTTGAATTACATTTGAGATTTTCTAGGTTTTGGTGAATAGAAATTAAGTCATCGTAAAGATTTGCAAAATATTTCATGTAAATATGTTTTGTTTTATTTTGTAATATGTAGAAGTGAAATTGCTGGGTCATCAGGTAATTATATTATTACTTTTATATAAGACTCAGAAATCATTTGCTCAAATGGCTGTACCATTATAAATCCACATGAGTACTGTATTAGCTTTTTAGTTGTTCTTCATCCTCAACAGAACTTGGTATTTGTTATTTTCTTTAAAACCCTTTATGATGACTTGTAATGGCATCTTATTATGGATTTTATTTTCATTTTGTTAGTTAATAATGATGTCGAGTTTCTTTTTATGCTCTTCTTCAGTGAGTTGTCATAAGTTTTTCCATTTGGGGAGTATATTGTATTAGAATTGAGATTTGAAATTTCTACATTAATTCTGGATATCAGTTCTTCATCAGTTATATATTTTGCAAATGTGGCCTCCCATCTATGTATTGTCCCTTAATTTTCTTGAGTCTATTTTGAAGAATGTAATTCCTTAATGGTAATGAGGTTTTTCTTTTTGCAAAATCATACTTTTGGTGTTGAATCTAAGAAATTTTGCCCAACAATTAAAGGTCAAAAAAGATTTTTCTCTGTGTTTTTCTAAGGAAGTGTTATAGTTTTAGGTTTTTATTTTAGGGTTATGATCTGTTGTGAGTTAGTTTTTCTGTATGATACAAAGAACAGATCATTATTCCTTTTCTGCATATGAATGTTGTAGGGAAAGACAGTCTGTGTGTGCAGTCTCTGCCCCCCATTTGGGTGCATAGGAATGGATCTTGAGCCTAGAACGCTTTCTTACCAAGAGATAAGGAGCCTGTAAGACCTGAACTGGGTTTATTACCTTATGAGGGATTATCTTTGCCTACTGCAAGCTCAATGTATTCTCCTTTGTTCTGCATAAGCATGTGCATAGCACGGCACCTAGCCAACCCCATTACTCCTTTTGTCCTCCTCTGGAAGGGCACAGGATCAATCTGTGATAGGAAAGGGGTGTGGGTGGCCATTTGGCTTGCATCTGCTGCGAAGATGAGCCCTCCTGGCCACGGGGAAACTGCACACAGTTGATATTCATCTTGCTCTGTAACTTCTGTATGTAAATAAAGTGTTGCTCCATTCAATGCTTGACTGTGCTGTTTCTCTTGGTGGATACCAACATGCAGTGGCTAGAAGTGTATGAAACCCTTCCCTGGGATTCATAACTAGTGCACGGTGTTCTGAAGAAAAGATCTCATATATTTTCAAAACAATTGAACAAGATAAGAAAATTTCCTTTCCTTAAGAAGCTGACATCATAGAGAGAGAAGCAGTCAATAAACAATAAACACAGTAATTAAATATATTATACAGTATACAAGAAGATGGTTAGTCCTACAGTCAAAAGAAAAATTAGAATAACATAAAGGATTTCAGATATGAATGAATTAAGTAGCGGGATTTATGAAAGATGGGACAGATATCTGACCTTCATGAAAGCTTTGTTACCTTCTATGTTCTTTCCTGCTGTTATAAAATATAAGAACATCTCTATATTACTTTAATGAAATACTCTGAAGTTCTTCAGAAAGGTAAAATAATTATAAATAATAAAATAATGAATTATCTCATTATTAATATTGAGTGAGGTCCAAGTAACAATTTTAGTTATGGATTGAACAATGACTCATTGAAAAGCACTTTTTACTGGATTAGTTTGCTCTGATACTTACAATTCAAATTCCTGAGAAAATATTGAGATTCTTAAATTCTTCAAATATCAATTTTTTTATTCTAGAATATATTAAAGTTTTTAAAAGTAAAAGAATGACAAAAATGTCGGTGTATATAAATCTTTTTAAAACATAAGAGACTCGAAAGTAATTAAATCCACATGTTAACCATATAGTCTATTCTAACGATCTCTAAGGAAACAAGCTATTCAGAGAGATATTCAAATTATGTTTAATATTGAAATGAAATGTCTATTTTTACTTCTCTATGTGAATTAATAAGCAAAAAAAGAATATTGTTTCTATTTGTTTATTATATACTATATAGAGAAAATAACTTCATTTCTGTAATCTATTTTATGGAAGAAAGTATTTGTTAAACTATCTTGGTAAAATTAAAGGCAATTATGGGAGGGTGAATTAATATTTCACAATTAAAACACATTGGTCTCATTAATGAAAGAATATTTGCTAGCTTCTAATTTTGGCAGTAATGTATTTTGATGTTTCTTTGAATCAACAATAATTTTTTTTATAAAATCATGCAAATATTAGACTAAAATGGAATGATAATAAGTAAAGGAGCACCATGCCTCATTGAGAGAATTTTTAATTACAGATCATTTAATCAATTTTCACATCTATTCAGTATCTTTATTTCAATTTTATTGTTTAACAGTTGAAGAAACTTCCTTTGTTTTTCCTGTGAAAACATAATTTTGTGGATATTTAATAGATTATAACTGTAGTATTTATTTAAAGTGTTTTGCTCTAGTTAATAGATTTAATGTGCTGAATGTCCAAGTTAGCTAGCCTACATGTACCAATTGAAGCCATGTTTCCTATGCTAAGGTTGAAAATCTATACCCAGGCTATGCAAACCAGGGGTGTCCAATCTTTTGGTTTCCCTGGGCCGCATTGGAAGAAGAAAAATTGTCTTGGACCATGCATAAAATATACTAACACTAATGATAGCTGATGAGCTAAAAAAAATTTAAAAATTGTGTATCATTTTTTAAAAATGTGTGAATTTGTGTTGGACTGCATTCAAAGCCATCCTGGGCCACAGGTAGCATGTGGGTTGCAGATTGGACAAGCTTGATGTAAACAGCTCAGTTTTCTTAATTTTTTGAGATGTGACAGGTTGACACTCTTTCTACTTTTTTGAATCAAATTGTTGTTTGTTAAAAAGTTGATATTGGCCGGGCGCGGTGGCTCAAGCCTGTAATCCCAGCACTTTGGGAGGCCGAGACGGGCGGATCACGAGGTCAGGAGATCGAGACCATCCTGGCTAACACAGTGAAACCCCGTCTCTACTAAAAACACAAAAAAACTAGCCGGGCGAGGTGGCGGGCGCCTGTAGTCCCCGCTACTCGGGAGGCTGAGGCAGGAGAATGGCGTAAACCCGGGAGGCGGAGCTTGCAGTGAGCTGAGATCCGGCCACTGCACTCCAGCCCGGGTGACAGAGCAAGACTCCGTCTCAAAAAAAAAAAAAAAAAAAAAAAAGTTGATATTAACATCCTTATTCTGTTTTAATGAAATATCTGCTGCAGCACAATTAAAAAATATTCAGGCAAATTATCAGACACAAATTGGTGTAAAGATGCAATTAACAATATGAATATAGTGAAATAGCATTAAATAAATCAATGCATTTAAAATATTTATGTAATCAGCCTATAAACTGGAGACTTAACTTTTTCTAATGAATTCTTTTAATTGCTTCTCAATGTTGTCACTCAAAATAGTGTTTATTTTAGGTGCCTTTTACTATAGCTCCCTTATAAAATACTGGTAGAAATAAAAATATGAAAGTATATAATGAGCAGAGTTATCAAAATAATTTAACAGCAGCACATGTATTGAGTAAAATACATTCATGAATTCACCTCACTACCATATTTTATCTAGCTTTCCCCTCAGTTTACATGTGTAAATGGTACAGTTAGGATGTATTAGAATTCCAAGTTAGTAAAATAAACCTTGAAGCAGTGTCTAAGAAAATGTCTGGATTTGATTAAAGGTGTAGGTGAAGAAGCTATGACTTGGATTATAAAAGTAGAAAGATCATAGATTCAGACCCACTCTTCAGATGTTAACTATTGAGAGCATGATTGCTTTTAAAGATGCTATCTCTTTTAATGTACAGACAACAGTGCAAGAACACAAGGATTACAAAGAATCAGGAAGTCATAACACCTCTAAAAGAAACTAATACATCTCCAATAATAGACCTTCAGGAAATGGAGAGCTATAAAATAACTGATCAAAAATTGAGAAAAATTCTCTTTAAGAAGCTAAGTGTTCAGCACTATTCACAATAGCAAAGATATTGAATAAACCTAAATGCCCATCAACGGTAGACTGGATAAAGAAAGTGTGGTACATATATACCATGGAATATTATTCAGCCATAAAAAAAGAATGAGATTATGTCCTTTACCGGAGCATGGATAGAACTAGAGGTCATTATTATTAGCAAACTAACACATGAAGAGAAAACCAAATATCACCATGTTCTCACTTATAAATAGGAGCTAAATTATGAGAACACATAGACACAAAGAGGGGAACTACAGACACTGAGGCCCACTGGAGGGTGGAGGGTAGGAGGAGGGAGAGGATCAGGAAAAATAACTAATTCATACTAGGTTTAATCCTGGGTGATGAAATAAACAAATCCCTGTGACACAAGTTTACCTATGTAACTAACAAAACTACACATGTACCCCTAAACTTAAAATTAAAAGAGAAGCTCATGAGATCCGGCCACTGCACTCCTGCCTGGGCGACAGAGCTAGACTCCGTCTCAAAAAAAAAAAAAAAAAAAAAAAAAAGAGAAGCTCAGTGAATTACAAGAATATACACAAATAAAAACTAAATAAATCTTAAAAATACATGAAATAAATAATATGTTTGACAATGAAATAAGAAACAATAAAAAATAGAAATTTTAAACGTACAGTATGTAGTGATGGAACTGAAAAATTTAATAGAAAGCTTCAACAGCAGACTTGATCAGCAGAAGAAAAAATCAGCAAGCTTGAAGACAGTATGTTTGAAATTATCCAGTCAGAGGAGCAAAGAGACAAAGGAGTAAAATAGAATAAAGAAAGCCTATGAGAGTAGCAGGACACCATCAGGAGACCTAACATATTCATACTAAAAGTTCAAGAAGGTGAAATGAAAAAGGTTTAAAAAGCATATTTAAATGAATAATGACAAAAATTCTCAAATCTAAAGAAATGTGCCAACATCCAGGTACAGAAAAAGCAAGGGTGTCCAATCAACTCAACCCAGTGAGGAGTTCTCCAATATTCACAATAATTAAGCTATAAAAATTCAAAGATGAAGAAAAAATTATGATAACTGCAAAAGATTAGAAAAGCATTGCATACAAAGGAGTCTCAGCACAACTACCAGTAGATTTCCTAGCAGAAACCCTGCAGGCCAGGAGAGCATGAGACACTGTATTCCAAGGGGTGAAGATGAAACCAAAACTGCCAACCAAGGATTACCATCAAAGCTGTCTTTTGGAAGTAAAGGAGAAATAAACACTTTTCCAGACAAATAAAAACTAAAGGAGTTCATTATCACTAATTCTGCTTATTGAAATTGCTAAAGGGAGCTCTTTAAGCTGGAAAAAAAAAAAAAAAAGACCACTAATTAATAGTGTAAAACATTTGAAAGTACAACACTCAATAGTATACATAATAAGAGTTCTTCAGAATATTATGACTGCAATGGTGGTTTGTAAAGCAATGTTATTTCTAGTATGAGGGTTAAAATTCAAATCTATTAACATCCACTATAGCTAAAATAAGTTGTCAAGGGATATATATTACAAAATAATGTAAATTTTGACATCAAATACAGGAAATGTTGGGGGAAGAGTAAAAGTGGAGACAGAAAAATGTTAGTGATTATGTGGAGAAAGGACTCTTGCACACTGTTGGTAACAATGCAAATTAGCACGATGATTATGTGATGCTGTATGAAGCCTCCTCAAAAAACTGAAAATACAATTACCATATGATCCAACAGTTCCACGTTGGGGTATTTATTCAAAATATTTGAAATCCTTAGGAAGAGATGTCTATACTTCATGCTCATTTCAGCATTATTTAAAGTAAGTTATAAAACCGATCAAAAAGTGTTTATTAAATGATAAATGGATAAACAATTTGTGGCATATATATGTGTATACACACACACACACACACACACACACACACACACTAGAAAACCAAGAATACTATTCAGCCTTAATAAAGAATATTCTGTCATCCAATAACATGGATAAACATGGAGGACATCACAGTAAGAGTAAAGAATTACGCCGGGCATAGAAAGACAAATGCCACACAATCTCACTTATAAGTGAAAACTAAAGCAATCAAACTCATAGAAACAGAAAATGTCATGGTGGTTACCAGAGGCTAGGTAATGGGGATTATAGGGAGATGTTAGTCAAAGCATACAGAGGAATAAATATTTTTTAAAATATCCATTGCATCGTATAGTGAAAATAGTTAATAATTGTGTATTATACATTTAAAAATTTCTAAGAGTACGTTTTAAATATTCTCAACACAAAAGAGATAAGTATTTGAGGTGATGGATACATTAATTCACCTGATTTAATTATTCTACATTGTGTTTATAACATCCCTTTGCATCCCATAAGTATATGTAAGTCTAATTTGTAAACTTGCAATAAAATTTAAAAACGAATCTACAATTTTGTGAATATTTTCTCTCTCTTTTTTTTTTTTCATTTTGCATCACAGCTTTGGAGTACCTATAGAGTTAAATTAGAAAATTTGCTTTTGAGATGTGCTTTCACTCTGTGGCCCAGACTGGAGTATGGTGGCACAAACTTAGCTCACTGCAGCATCTACGTCCTAGACTCAGGCGATCCTCCTGCTTCAGCCTCTTGAGTAGCTGAAAGTACAGGCATGTGTCACCATACCTGGCTACCTGTTTGGATATTTGGTAGAGATTCATTCTTACTATGTTGCCCAGGTTGGTCTTGAGAATTCCTGAGCTCAAGTGATCCTCCCACCTTGACCTCTCAATGTGCCTATATTATAGGTATGAGCCACTGTTCATGGCCTATTTGCAATTTTATTATTTAAGTAGTATGGAACCTGGCATTGTCACACACAAAAGGCCTGATAAAACGGGACCAATTGACTTGACTAGGAAGCTTCAAAATAGTCTTGTTGGATTCCAGGGAAGAACTCTAATAAAAGTAATTGAGATTATGTGATAATGACAACAGTAACAAAACAGGAATAAATTCATAGATGCTTTTCAAATCAGTGACTCTTTCAAGATTATTTTAACATTAAGTCCATAAGTAAACATTTTAAATCATATATTAATGTACATGTTAGAGAAAAAATGCAAGACATTTAACAGTTTTACTTAAGGTATAGACAATAATATAAAAACTGTATCTTGATGTTTAATTCAGACCTCAAAAGTACAAATTAGTAAAATTCTTAATGTAAAGGTTTATGTTACACATGTAGAATATATTGATACTTTTTAAACAAGCAGAATGTGGAACTGATGACTGTTTTCAGTTTTACTGAACTTTAATAAAAATTTATATTTAAAATTTGTCTCCAGATTTTTTATTTTAAAAGTGTTATTTCAGCCCAAACATTCCATAACTATCTGAAGAATCCCTACATGCTACAGAATAATTTGGCACTCAAAAAATTAAACAGAAGTAAACAAAGAAGAGGATGATTCATATATCATTTATAAGTTAGACTTTTTATAAATCACAAGACCTATAATATAAATAGCACTCATAAATCAACAACAAAAACTAAGTAAATTCATTTTTCATTTTGTATCACAGCTTTGGAGTATACATAAAATTAAATTAGAATATTTGCTGTTGATAAAATATAATGTGTCTATATATATTTTAAATCTGTTATATTTACACATCCTCCCACCATCTCTATAGTTATGTTTTATAAGACTCATTTTAGCACATTTGTTACCATACCCAGGCCATGAATCTCTGAAAAGTTGCAAAGTAACTAGAAATGGCCCTTGAATGCACTCACATTCAGTTCTCTCTATATAGAGAATATTAGTTTTCAGATATACTGGCTATATAGCAGGAAGAGGGATTTAAAAGACATACTGAAGTCACTGTAGAATTTTTAAAATATGCATTTTCTTCAATCAAAAAATATTGAATGCATAATTAATTCCTATTAAGTTGATCTGCAAAATTTTAAAAGATTTTCTATACTCAAAAGAGCTGAAGACCAATGTTTTACAATTCAAAAAATTCCCTAAATACTAGAAATGTATGACATGTGAAAAGTTTTTTAACAACAGTTTTATCTAAGAAAATTTTGGTACTGACTCAGAAAATATTAAATTCTGGCAGACAAGGTGATATGATTTGGCTGCATCCCCACCCAAATCTCATCTTGAATTGTAGCTCCCGTAATCCTCACGTGTTATGGGAGGTATCTGGTAGGAGGTAATTGAATCATGAGGGCAGGTTTTTCCCATGCTGTTCTCATGACAGAGAATAAGTCTCAAGAGATTAGATGGTTTCTGCTCATGTTCTCTTGCTTGCCACCGTGTAAGACATGACTTTGCTCCTCCTTCACCTACCACCATGATTGTGAGGTCTCCACAGGCATGTGCAACTGTCCATCCATTAAATTTTCTGTTTATAAATTACCCAGTCTTGGGTATTTCTTTATTAGCAGCGTGAGACTAGACTAATACAAAAGCAAATTTAGAAAATATTTAAATTACTTCAAGATAAATATGCAAGATCCTATTTTCACTTTAAAAATTATACCTCTACTTGTTTATTGATTCTGAATGAGGAAAATAATTAGTGTGGACAATTTTAATTACCAGAATATTTTCTTCTGTGTTGTGTAATATAGAAATTGTGTAACGGGAATTTGTTATGATTCCCATGTAGTAATCTTCTTAATAAACTGATTATTAATATGCTAGTTTTTAATTTCTAATTTTTAATTAATATTGATATATTAACAGAATGAAAGACAAAACCCATGATCATTTTAGCAGATGCTAACAAAAATTTGCAAAAATTCGATATTCTTTTATGACAAAAACTCTCAAAACACTAAGTATAGAAGAAACATACCTAATATAAAACCTGAGCATATAAGAAATGTATCTCCATGTAATAAAAACCAGGTATGTAAACCCACAAATAGTATCATATTGAATGGGAGAAAATGGAAAACTTTTTCTCTAATTCACCGAGTTTTTATAATCATAAATATCCCCTCATTATTGTTACTAAGAATAGATATCACTGTCCTATAAAGTATTGCTTTTTGATATGCTAAATTGAAGCCTAATGGCATGATAGAGTTTATGTATCTCCTCAAATCCTGAGCTCACCTTTTAGTGGTCATTTACTGGCCTATAGAACCTATTTCATAAACTTACTCTCGCTATACAAATTTCTATAACAACAAAATGCAGCATATACTTTATATATTACATTGTATCTTGCCCAGCAAAGATGCAGTTCTTATGTATAAATATTAGGGTGGAAAGGACTTTCTGTTTGCTTCGTCTTACCTGCTCTTGCCAGAGCTTCAGCCAAGATGGTTTTCAAAAGTACTTGCTTTATTCATTTTTGGGAGGTACAAGAAAGTTTAATGTGTTTGAATTATATTTCCTGGATTAAAAAAAGTTTGATTTTTTTCTTTTTATTTTTGTGTGAGTTGGTAAAAAAAAAAAAATGTTGAAAGTTTGCACAACACTGAGCACTGTAAAAGGTTTTTCCTTTAAATGAGTTTTACTTCAAGATGGGAAAACCAAAATTCCAGATTCTCCTGACGTTAAGAAAAATGTATAGTAAGGACTGCAGAGGTCAGCGGTCCTTTGCTCTAAAATACTTGCTTCTTACCAAAGACTTTCTTAAAATTTCAAATGCCTCAGTAAAAAAGTCTATGTTTGCTTTCTATGAAAATAAGTTTAAACATTACATAGGTCTTAATAAGTTAAATGTAATAGTGGAATAAAACCTAAAAATAGGCAGAATGTATTCAGACTGTAGTCGAAGAACAAATTGAAAATACATGACATGTAAAGAAGCGATATGAAATTTAAGACCTGTAAATTTACACCTTATAATAAAGATGGACAAAGTAAAAGAGAAGCAGAATTCCATGATATTAGAGGAAGAGCTACTTTCATTAAAATGCATTTGATGCCGTCATCTGTAGCTTGACATTGTTTCTCAATTTACTTTAATCAATGCATTATTTTGATGAGTATGAAACCACATTTCCTCATTTAATCATATTTAACAGTTGCAAATAAATAGTATACAGAAAAAATTGAAACTATAAAAGATTGAATATATATTTTTTCAAATTATGGGTACCCATGACCTATATCATTTATTTCCCATACCTGCAAAAGACCATAAATCAAATATAACAAAATAAATGTCAACAGAATGGAAATGAGATAAGCCAAAAGGAATGAGCATTTTAATTTGTTATTTTTAAAATGCAATTTGTTTTGCATGTATGAGCTGTCAAAAGCCTTGAGTTTTCCTATTCAAGTCCTCTAGGATTACATATATATCTGGACATGACCCACTTGAAAAAAACCCTTAGGCAATAGGTCTAGACATAGCAAAGAACCTTCTTAAAGTAGCATATCTAGGAATTGGTAGCTGTAGGGTTCACAAGAATTCCTTCCAGTTTTGTGCAGATTTGTAAAGTTCAAGTTGTAGGCTACAGAGCCTGGAAAGCAATTAATCAAAGAAATGAGACTTTACTGAATGAACTTTGGCTTGCCTCCTAGGTGACATTGCCTACTGTAAGTATTGGTGGTATATTGATATTTCCAGACTCAGCAGGCTATCACCCTCTGCTAGGAACAACCTAAATTAATGTAAAATTTCATTTTTCCTTGAAGTGATTATACAATGGTATGTTGGCAAATGCTTAATAACCAGATCTCTCGGGTTTTAAGTTTGTTTAAAAGCTCTGGTCTATAGTGTTTCCTGAATTTCATGTTGTAAATATTCCCACAATGGCAGATTTTGAGCTATCAATGTAACATCACTAAACATGCAATGGGAAAGCTGGTGTGAACCAGCTTTACGGCACCACTGTAACATTATGTTTACTTTACATATTTCTTGTAATTATCATCTTGAAGCAACTTTACTTGTCAGTTATTAATATTTGGTTCTGGGGAAAGGTAAGCAGAGCTTTACACTCTAAGAATCATTAATACTAGCCAGAATATCTCATCTCGAAAATTGATGTGCAGAGTATATCTGCAAAATATTTTAATAAGATGCTATGGTGAGGATGATGATGTGAATATTTCTACTAATTGTATAATTAGAATTGTTTGTTTTTGAAACTAATGCAAATACATAATCCAATGCAGAGTTTAGGGCCAGATATTGTATATTAAATTATTCCAATAATTTTTTATAAACTGTAAGAAAAAATTATATTAATCACAACCACAGTCAGATACTACTGGAAATGTGATTTTCCTGAATCTAGTATTTCTGTTTTAAAAATCTCTTTGGTCCAGTGGTAATCTCTGTTACACACTGTAACTACTACTTAAAACATATTTTCACAATGATTTCAGATCCCTAAAATAGAAACAATAGATGTATTTGCAAATAAAGTATACTGTTTCCAGTCTATCAATATGACACTAAAGTTTCAAATTGTTATATTATTCATGCCTTATAAACTAGAATGGTTTACAAAAAGAAAGCTTTTGTGCTAGTAGAAAAGCAACACAAATTATTAAATAAAAGTAAGTAATATAAAGACACAATTTTAAGATTCTAGAGGAAAAATGCAGGAAAAGTATCACCATAAAGCTTTATAAGTAATACTGTATTTTCATCCATTTTAATTAAATTTATAAATCTCACATTTCCCTGTTTCCTAAGTGGCTGAAAATATGCTTACCAAGTCAGAGTGTGTATCCAGGTCCTTCACAACTTACCATTACAGCTCTACTAATGTAATCAAAACCTTTTAAAGATGGCCTAAATTTCAGTCAAACAAAATTTAGTTTTGCAAATGATAATACTAAGGTATATAGAAGTATATGTTAAAACCTATTTTAATTAGGATTGAGGACAGTAGTTGGTTTTGTAATTTTGATATGAATAATATGCAAAGAAAAAAATACTAGAAAACTTTTCAATTGATTTTCTGTCTAGATATGCTGTTTTCTGTACTGTTTTAAAATATGTAGACTAGGTCCAAATCAAAATTTAAACCTGAATGAGAATGCTTATAATGTTATGTACTTTGTTAGTTGCAGCAATTACTTCAATAATATTTTCTTGAAATAACAATTTACAAAGTAATGAGAGTTTTATTGACTTATTGCCTTGAATATCTTAATGTTCCCAAATGTCTGTGACCTCACTCCCATTAATGATGTTTTACAGAGGCATTCTCGAGCTCATTCTTTCATGCAGATTTTGGGCAACAAGAAGCAAATACGTGAACTTTTTTTTAAAAAAATAAGACTTATCTAATAATTCCATTCAAGACTTTTCAAGAGTTATTATAAATTGTAAAACCATGGGCAAACAATCAAATGAAGGCATTTTTGCTCCACACCCTATTTCCAATTTCACAGAGAAAAAAATAAAAAATTCTATAAATTACCTACTTTTTTCAAAGAAAAAAAAATGGAGGCAACTAAAACTCAATAATCTTACAGGGTACCTGACCGCTAATGTCAAGTTTGAATGACAAAAAGGTACCGGCTTCCAAAGTAAACCATTTATTGACATCATATTAGAGATAATAAACCCTCATAACACGTGCAGACCATGACAGCTGCCCCTGTCTCCACTAGAACATGATGCATGCACACTGATACACACACACCACACCTGTACACAATGCACTTTGCCTCACTCAAATATAACAATCCCAGAGGAATTCATACCTGACTGAGGCTCAAAACATTTCTAAATTAGAAAAAAAGAAAGTAAGAGAGAGAGGCAGAGAAGAGCATAAACAAAAGTCAGATGAAGAACATATGATAAAAGTCATTGATCAATGAAATCATGACTATTTTAGAAAAAAAAAATGTAGTTTATTTTAGCATCAAAGAAAATTGCAGACACTATGACTTCTCCCTTAAGACCAAAAAAAAGGAGGGGTACAAAAGTGAAATACAATGGTTCAGGAAAGAGATTACAAAATAGCAAATAGAGAAAATATAGTTGATTTCACTCAGGATAGATGAAATAAAATAAATTGCAGAGAATAAAATTACTTTGTAAAAATGATTAAAATCAGAAGCACAGAAGCTGAGCTTGTGAAAATCTGGGGAACAAAACAAAATAAAATTAAAAAAAAAAAATTGAACGAATTGATAAAAGATGATAGATAAGACACAGAAAAGAAGTTTAATATACGCATAATACTGGTGTTCTATTTTAAAACGAATATTGTATATATTTAAAGTATACACATGATATGTTAACAGACATACACATAGTGAAATGATTCATTACAGTCAAGCAAATTAAGATATCAATCACCTTCCACAGTTACTGTGTTTGTGTGTGTGTGTGTGTGTGCATGTGTGTGTGTTTGTATGTGAGAGAGAGAGAGATGTGTGGTGAGAACACCCAAAATCCACTCTCTTGGCAAATTTTCAGTATACAACACAGTGTTACTAACTATAGCCTGCATGCTCTACATTGGAGCTCCAGACTTCTTCATCCTACATAACTGCAAGTTTGTACTTTTTCACCTATATATCCACACTGCCTCTTCCTGTTCTCCTCTGTAACGATTATCCTATTCTGTTTCTTTGTATTTTAATTTTCTTAGGTTCTATATATAAATGATATCACGCAGTGTTTTTCTTTCTGTGTCTACTTTATATCACTTAATATCCTCCAAATTCATCCATGTTGTTGCAAATGACTGCTTCTCCCTTTTTTAACGCAGAATAATACCCTATTGTATGTATGTGCATGTGTGTATATGTATATGTATATGTACACCTATGTATATATAGGTATATATGTATAAATATATGCATATAAATACACTTTTATGCTGAAATTTATCCATTCAGGGCTGGCGCGGTGGCTCACGACTGTAATCCCAGCACTTTTGGAGGCCCAGGCGGGTGGATCACTTGAGCCCAGGAGTTCAAGACCAGCCTGGGCAACATCATACGGAGACCCAGTCTTTACAAAAAATACAAAAAATAAATAAAAATAGCTGACTGTAGTGATGCATGCCTATAGTCCCAGCTCCTAGGGGGCTGAGATGGGAGGATAGCTTGAAGCCGGCGGCGGAGGTAGCTGTGAGCCGTAGATCCTGCCACTGCACTCCTGCCTGGGTGACAGAGTGGGACCCTGTCTCAAAAAAAAAAAAAAAAAAAAAAAATCTATCAGTGGACACAGATTGTTTTCATATTTTGGCTATTATGAAAATGCCAGAAAGAGCAGGGGAACATATGAGGTACTGGTTTATTTTTTATTTATGTATTTATGTATGTATTTATTTATTTATTTTCAGGGGATGGTTGGTCATGTGGGGGCTCAAATTTAATTTTGGAAGGAACCTCTATACTCTTTCCCTAATGGCTTTACCAATTTACATTCCCCTCAACAGGGTACAGAGATTCTCTTTTCCTCACATGTTGGCCAGTTTCTCAAAACGCAGCTCAAAAAGTTGGAATGTTAGGTGTGTGTTTCAGCGCCTTCTATCCTCGAGGAGAACCTGAGGGCTGGGGTTTATCTCACATTCACTCTGCACTAAGCCTGGGAGAGAATCTGTGGCAAAACCTTGCACTCTGGTGCAGACTGTACACTCTGAGCCTGGGGAGATTGCAGACCGAAATGCGCTCATTTAGAAACCACTTCTCCGTTGTCTGCATTCTGGGGAGATTCTCGGAGGCAGAGCCCCATCAACACAGTAAGGTGACTTAGAGACTGGCTCTTGGATGAGAACTATTAAAGTTGGGGTGCCTGATGCATGCAAAACTCTTTTCAAGAAGCATCTGCAATCCTGCTTTTATTCCTGTAGGAAGCTGGTGGGGAGAAAGTACGGAATGTGCTCACATACTACCTATTCGGGCTCCTGGAGCTCACTGTATACCTGCCCTATCTGTTCCACTTCCAGATGCAGACTCATTAGAAGCCCAGCCCTCAGGCAGCAGCTGGGAAAACATGCTGACAAACCCATTTTAGGGAGAAGTTGAGAGCTGGGTGTTCTATCCCGTTCTCTCTGCACTGATCCTGGGGTAGGGCCGCTGGAGGTGCACATGCACCCACTTAAAACCACCTCTTGTGGTCTTTTCCACTCCCGGAGTTAGGTGATTAAGAGACATACCCTCGGTGGAAGGGAACTGCAAAACTTGGGATGCTCTCTCTATGGTGCAGTCCCTTCACTGGTCAGGGAGAAGCCGGGACTTTGAGAATTCCTTCCCATTGTAATGTGCTGTGGTTGCGGTGGGGGTGGTGCCTCAGCTTTTCAAATCCTTTTTGGCGTGGATAGTTTCTCAGTTGCCCAGTGTGTAGCAGTCTCTCACCTAGATTCTGGCTTTCTCTCCGAGGTATCTGATGTATGTGTAGATGTTTATTTTCTGTGTTTCTGGGAGGAACAGTCAGGACCCTCCTGTTTGGTCATCTTACTGATGCCCCTATCTGCTGGCGTTTCCGAAAAAGAGACTTAAACAAAAGAAACAATAGGCAAATAAGCTATGCTAAGATAAATGCAGACATTCTCCTGAAATAAAGGAAAAACAAATGTAAACCTGCAAATTAACACTGTGTAGTATTTGGGAAAAAAAGTGATTTTAAAAATAACACCAAGGCTTATCCTCATGACATTACTAAACTTTCTGGCTAAAGAATGTTCTTAGAACAGTCAAACATAAAAATCAAATACTCTATGAAGGTTGGATACAAACTTCTTTAGAGCAACCTACAATAACAAGCTGTACGGAGCAATGCCTACGGGGGTACATAAAACATAAAATATGGTGGTTGGAGATGTTTTTCAGTGTGAAAGTAATAGACTAAGTTTTCAAACATACGTGCAGTCAACAAGTATAAATCACATGCAACTTCCCAGACCAAACTATTTGATGGTGAAAGTCAGAGACAACTATGATTTGAATCAAGCTATAGTTCCTCAAAATACAAAAGTTAAGTGACAAACACTAAATTAATTTATATATAAAACTAAGTTACACTGACAGGGGAATGTATAGTAGCATAAGAGAATATAACATTCATAAAACTCGACATGGTAAAGTTTATAATCTAACAAAATACAGGAGATGTGGGGAAAATGAAGTGGGAGCATGTATAGTTGTGATTTTGTTTATTGCTTTAAAAAAATCGGGAGTCAGAACCTAAAATTGAAACATAAACTGAACAAGAAACACCACCTGCAACCACTTTTAACCCCACCACCATGTACATGTATGCTCATGTGCGTGCACACACACAAAAGCACATGTACAAACATACACATTCTGATTTTATGGAGTTATATCTCCTTTCCACTGCATCATTGAGGCATAATTGACAAATAAAAATGTATATATTCAAAGTATACAACATGATTATATATATGTGTGTGTGTATATATGTGTGTGTGTATATATATACACACATCATGAAATGATTACCAAAATCAAGTAAATTAACACATATAGTTACCATTTTGTATGTGTGTATGTGGTGAGAACACTAAGATCTATTCTCACAGCAAACACTTAAGATCTATTCTCACAGCAAAATTTATGTATGCAATGCGTTGTTATTAACTATAGTCACCATGCTGTGGTGGATTAGATCCACAGTACTTATTCATTTTATGGCTGAAAGTTTATACTCCTTAACCAACATATCCCCGTTTCCCCCAATCCCAGTCCCTGGTAATCACTGTTCAACTCTCTGTTTCTGAGATTGACTTTTTTAGATTCCACATATAAGTGAGATCACACTGCATTTTTCACTCTGTTTCTGGCTTATTTTACTTAGTACAATGTCTTTCAGGTTTATTCCTATTGTCACAAACAGTAGGATTTTGTTCTGAATTAAGGTTAAATAATGTTTTGTTTTATTATATTTGTTAACAGATACTTAGGTTGTTTCCATATCTTGGTTATTGTGAAAAATGCAACAGTGAATATGGAGATGCAGATATCTCTGGTAGAAACCAATTTCAATTCGTTTACCTGTACCACCAGATGTGAAATTGCTAGATCATTTGGTAGTTCTATTTTTAATTTTAAAAGAAACCCCCATGCCATTTCCCATGACGACTGTACCATTGCCATCAACAGTGAGCAAGAGTTACATTTTTCCATATCATCATTAACTTATCTCTTGTCTTTCTGAGAACTATCCTAGCAGACATGAGGTAATAACTTTTCTGAGTTTTGATTTCCATTTTCCTGATGACTAGTGATGTTGGGTACCTTTTGATTTACCAGTTGACCATTATGTTTCTTCTTTGGAAAAATTTATACTCAAGTCCTTTGACCATTTTAAAAATCAGATGATTTATTTTATTGTTATTTAGTTATATGACTTTCTTATATATTCTGATATTAACCATTTAACAAATACATAATTTGCAAATATTTTATCTCATTTCATAGATTGTCTCTTCACTCTGTTTGTTTTGTTGTTTGCTTGTTTTCGCTGTGCAGAAATTTTTTAATTTGATGTAGTACTACTTGTTTGTCTTTTGTTACCTGTAATTTTCAGGTCATATTTTCAAAATAATTGCCAAAACCAATGCCAAAGAGTTTTTTCCTTATGGTTTTGTTTAGGAATTTTATACTTTCAAGTCTTACATATAAGATTATTTTTAGTTAATTTTTGTGTATGGTGTATGGTAAGATTCAGTTTTATTCACTGGAATCTGTATAACCATCATTGCCCACACTATCAATAGACAATACTATGCTTTTCCCCATTATGTTCTCTTTATGCCATTGTCAAAGATTAGTTTACTATACATGCATGGGTTTATTTCTCTTTTCTTTATTCTCTTACATTGTTCTATGTGTTTTTTTTTTATGCTAGTACCATACTGTTTTTAGTAGTATAAATTTGTAATATAGTTTGAAAGCAAGAAATGTGATGTCTGCAGCTGTGATCTTCTTTCTCTAGATTGCTTTAGCTATTTGAAATCTTTTGTAATTCTGCATAAATTTTAGGATTGTTTTGCTTTTTCTGTGAAAAATGTCACTAGGATTTTGATAGCGATTGCACTGAACTGTTAGATCATTTTAGGTAGTATGGACTTTAAACAATAGTAATTCTTCCAATCCAAGAACATAAGACATCTTTCCATTTATTTCTCTCTCCTTCAATTTCTTTTATAGATTTTAGTGTAAAAATACTTCTGCTCTTTGGTTAAATTTGTTCCTAAGTATTTCATTTATATTGGTGGTAGTTTAAGTGAGATTCTTTTTTCTTTTTAAAATTTATTTCAATTGGTTTTGGGGGAACAGGTAGTGTTTGGTTACATGAGTATGTTCTTTAGTGGTGATTTCTGAGGTTTTGGTGCACTCATCACCCGAGCAGTGTACACTGTACACAGTGTGTAAACTTTGATCCCTCACTTGCCTCCCACCCTTTCCCTGAGTCCCCAAAGTCCATTGTATTATTCTTATAGCATTGCATCCTTATAACTTAACTCTCACTTATGATAAGAATGCTCATGATTTTTTGCTTTTCTTTTTAAACCAAAACTATAAAATGTTTAACAAATAGCAATTTTTCTTAAGTCTCTAAAACATTACACAAATAAGTAGATAAACTTACTCCTTATGATAACACCATATCAAAATGACATCTGGTAGTCTTCTTGTCGTTGTTTATTCTCACTTTTAAAATGTGTTGTCATATAATGAAAAAATAAATTAGAAATCGATTAAAATGGAAGTGATGCTATTTTACTGTGTCTAAAAAATGGCTAACATATTGAGGTATATAAACTGATGATTACTGAAAGCATAGTCAATAGTTCTTTGTATTTATAATTTGCAAAAAATTGTAAATTTATTGCAAATTGATAGTGTAGTATAGTAGTGTAGTATAGTGTAGTAGGCTGAATAATTTCTCCTTCCCCAAAGATATTCACATCATAATCCTCAGAACTTGTGGCTATTTTGATTTACATGGTAAAAGGGTTTTGCAAATGTAATTAAACTAAGGATGTTGAAATGAGATCTCAATTATCTGGGTGTGTCCCATATAACCACAAGAATACACATCATCTATCGAAATATATTTCCCACCAACTATTTTCTAATTTCTTAAGATGTATTGCCATGGAAAAGACTGTTGGTTAATAACACCTATTACTTCATGTAAAAAATTCAAATATCTTCAAGAGTTTATCTTCAAAGACCAATGAGATATGTTCACCTCGTAAAAGCATATAAACAGCAATAAGCGATTAATAATAACTGAATATTATGGTCTTTTAAAAATACACATTTTCATAAGCATATTATAGTTCTAAGGCTTTTATAGCCATAAAACTTAAAATGTATACCATTTTAATTCATCACTTTAATCTCAATGTAAAATATACAGCAAATGTAATTGTTTTTCAGGATTGCCCATAATGTAGTAAATGCAAATGTAGTCAAATATATTTCTATATATCATGCAAATAACTAGATGAACTCCTAAGAATATTAACACTAATTTTATATTACTATGTACCTACTCATTCTTGAAACTTTTTTATTATCACATAGTTAATATGTTCTAATCAGAGCCCACAATCTATTTTCACTGTATTTGTTTGATATGTTTATTCGATGATTAATTTTGGGTGTCAGTTTGACTGGTTTAAGGGACTGTTTGATAGCTGGTAAAATTCTTATCTCTGGGTGTGTCTCTCAGGGTATCTTTAGAGAAGATTGGCCTGTGAGTTGGTGGGCTGAGTGGGGAAGACCTCCCCTCAATGTGGGTGGGCACCATTTAATCACCTGGGAACCTGAAGAGAGCAACAAGGCAGAGGAAAGACAAACTGTTCCTCTCTTTCCTGAAAGTGGGACATCCTACTTTCCCTGGCCTTGGACATCAGACCTCCAGGCTGTAGTATTTGGATTCTGGGACTTGTACCAGCAGCCTCCTGGGTCCTCAGCCTTTCAGCATTAGACTGAGAGTTACACCATCGACTTCATTGGTTCTGAGGCTTTCCGACTTGGACTAAGCCACAATACCAGCATCCCTGGTTTCCAGCTTACATATGACCTACTCTGGGACATCTCAGCTTCCCCAATTATATGAGCCAATTCTCTTAATAAATCCCCTCCTATCTATCTATCTATCTATCTATCTATCTATCTATCTATCTGTCTGTCTATCTATCTATCTATCTATCTATCTATCTATCTATCTATCTATCATCTGTCTATCTCCTATTGGTTCTTTCTCATCTATTGTCTGTTTCTCTGGAGAATCCTAATAGAGTTTCCTAGGTCTTTCAGATGCCTTTTTAAAACATTTTCTTTTCACCTTTTGTTGTTTAAGAAACCAGAACATTTTTCTTGTAGATTGTTCTACCATCTGTATTTGGCTGATTGAACCCCCATTGTTTGTATAGTATGTTCGATTTCCAATAAACCGGTATTTTGTTGGAGAAGCTTGATCAGATTTAGGTTTGATTTTCTTCCAAGAATATATAACATTTCTGCAAGAGGAAGTGCAGTTGTTCCTATTTATTTATTATATAATTCCTCTCCATTTTTCACTTACTGGTTTTGGCAGTTATTGATAATATATTGTAGGGTATATCTACAGTTTTATTCAGGATTCTGCAAATGCAATAGTCTAGTTGCACATCTTTTCTTCATTTATTAGCAGAATTCTTCCACAAAGAAAATAATTCCCTTATTACCTTTTTGTTGCCCTAGGCTGCCACTAAGTTATTGATTCTAGGTCTTTATGGGCGGCAGGGCGCGGTAGGGTGGGGGATGTGGAGGTAAGAAATGCACCTGCACAATTACATGTATATGTTTACTACATATTATATGTAATTTTTACATATACCAGTCTTTTGGTTTATTTTTAAAGAAAATACACCGTGAGTTCATATTTATATGTCAAATTCAAATTTAGGATTACAATATTGTTATCTATTTCAAGGTTTTAATTAATGTAATTTATTTTTCATACATTTTTCTATAGTTTCACTATAAATAAAACTCATGCTTGTTAATGATATTTATGTAATTACTTAGCTGATTTTTTCAAATTTATATACATGCATATATACTCAGGCATATATAATTCAGAAATGTATATTCATATACATATAGATTATGTATCTAATATATTCAGAATAGAATAACATTTCAATATTATTAGTAAATGATGGTTATGTAAAAACGTTTAAGTCTTTCTTATGGTTTATTTTGTACTTCCGTTATATCCTTCTTGGAATGTATACTCCAATTATTCTGCTTTAATATACCTTACGTCAAGTTCTATTTGTGTATTTAAGTCATCAATTGAATAAGCAGTGAAAAGACAATGTGTGTCAGTTTTTTTGATTTTTAAAATTTACTTTTTTCTTTTAAAATTTTATGTATTTTTGATTGACAAATCATAATTGTACATGAAACACTTAATGATGTTTCTATACATACAATGTGCAGTAATCAGACTAGTGTAATAAAGATACTTATCATCTCAAATATGTTTTATTTCTTTGTGTTGGAAATGTTCATATCCACTTAGCTAGTTGAAGCTACATATTATGTTATTGTTAACTAGAGTAAATATTTTAAAACATTGATTTCTTTTTGTTTTGTAATTGTATGAATACTTATTTGGTTCCAATGTCAAATAAAAAAAGGAGATTTAGAGATAATCCATTACTATCCCTGCTCTTCTATACTATTTCTTCCCACCATATATTTAACCACATTTTAAAGTATTAACATCTTATCCATCTTGTTTATTTTTCTTTCAGTACTGTGTTCCTATGCCTTGCTATTTTTCTCTATATGTTGTTGGTCTTTATATTTTCATTCTGTGTTTTTTATATTAAGAACGTGAACACTTTTCTACAATATATGTTGCAATTATATCTAGATTTTTTATTTATCTTTTAAGATATTGCTTATAAAGTAATTTTAGTATGGCTGGGACTAATGAGAGATGCCTGGATGCCTTTCTAAGGAAACTAGACTCTTTTCTTTTAAATAGGGGAGTAATAATTTGTCTACCCTTCAAAAAATTAAACCTGGCAAGTATGTCAAGGATATAATAGATAGTAGAAAGATTAAAGACAGTTCAATAAAACTCAACTGAGAAATCTGTTGTGAGCCCTTTTATCACTCCACATTTGAGAGGCAACATGTTAAGGGATCTGTTTCAGTTTCAGAGATAGCCACTTTCACACTGAACAAGCCCATGCTTTGGGGCAAGCTTTTTTTCTTTATATTCATTAACATGAGTTATCTCACTGGAGGCACCCAGCAAATTACCACCTTCCATGAGGAATTTTTCAAAGTGGATTGCTATTGCACATACTAAATTTGGAATATAGCTAACAAATTCACTTTTTTTTTTTTTTTTTTTTTTTTGAGACGGAGTCTTGCTCTGTCGCCCAGGCTGGAGTGCAGTGGCACAATCTCGGCTCACTGCAAGCTCTGCTTCCCGGGTTCACGCCATTCTCCTGCCTCAGCCTCCCGCGTAGCTGGGACTACAGGTGCCCGCCACCTCGCCCGGCTAATTTTTTGTATTTTTAGTAGAGTCGGGGTTTCACCGTGTTAGTCAGGATGGTCTTGATCTCCTGACCTCGTGATCCGCCCGCCTCGGCCTCCCAAAGTGCTGGGATTACAGGCGTGAGCTACTGAACCCGGCAGAAATTCACTTTTAAAAATATAATAATGCCATGAAAATTCTCAAAACTACTAAATACATTAAAGATAGTAAAATGAAGGAATGTTTAATAAAATGTTCACATTGTAATAAAAGTGCTGATTTTTTTTTTTTAAAGGAATTTTGAAGTATTGTAGAGGAAGTCTAGAATAATGTTGCCTTTCAAAAATGGTGACTTTTTTTGGTTGTTGCTTGTTGTCTTCTTCTTCTTTCTTCTCCCTCCTCCTCCTCCTCCTCCTTTTCTTCTTCCTCCTCCTCCTCCTCTTCTTGGTCCTCCTTCTCCTTTTCCTTCTTTCCTCTTCCCCCTCCTCCTCCTCTTCTTCTTCTTCTTCCTCCTCCTCCTCCTCCTCCTCTTCTTGGTCCTCCTTCTTGTTTTCATTCTTTCCTCTTCCTCCTCCTCCTCCTCCTCCTTCTTCTTCTCCTTCTTCTTCTTCTTCTGACTGAGTCGTGCTCTATTGCCCAGGTTGGAATGCAGTGGTGCACTACACTGCACACTCCAATCTCGCCTCACTGCAACCTCCACCTCCTGGGTTCGAGTGATTCTCGTGCCTCAGCCTCCTGAATAGCTGAGAATACAGGCACCTGCCACCATGCCCAGCTAATTTTTGTATTTTTAGTAGAGATTGCATTTCACTATGTTGGCCAGGCTGGTGGCAAACTCCTGACCTCAAGTGATCCACTCACCTCCCCCTCCAAAAGTGCTGGGATCATAGGCGTGAGCCACGTGCCCTGCCATTTTTTCTTTACATTTTCTATTCTTTTTACTTGTCATCAAAATTTAAAACTACTTTTTAAGTTTTAAGTTTTATTTTAAATTCAAGGGGTAAATGTGCAGGTTTCTTACATGGAAATATTGTATGATGCTAAGGTTTGGGGTATGAATCCCGTTACCTGGATAGTGGGCATAATACCTGATAGATAATTCTTCAACCTGTGGCCACCTCACTCTCTCCCCTTTCTAGTAGTCTACAGTATCTGTTGCTCACCTGTATATGCCCATATTTGCTCAATGTTAGCTGCCACTTATAAGTGATAACATGTGGTATTAGAGTTTCTGTTCCTGCGTTAATTTGCCCAATTATGGCCACCAACTGCATCCATGTTGTTGTAAAATGCATGATTTCATTCTTTTTATTGATGTGTAGTATTCCATGGTGTATTTGTACTACATTTTCTTTACCCAGTCTACCATAGATGGGCACTTGGGTTGATTCCATGTCTTTGTTATTGTGAATAGTGTAGCAATGAACATATAAGTGCATGTGTCTTTTTGGTAAAATGATTTATTTTCCCTTGGGTATGTATCCACTAATGAGATTGCTGGGTCAAATGGCAACACTACGTCAAGTTCTTTGAAAAATCTCCAGACTCCACAGTGGCTGAACTAATTTACATCCCCATAAAATAAGGATTTCCTTTCCTCCACAGCATCATCAACATCTGTTGTTTTCTGAGTTTATAATCATAGCCATTCTAACTGGTATAAGACGGTATCCTCCTGAAGTTTCGATTTGCATTTCTCTAATGATCAGTGATGTTGAGCATTATGTATCTGTTTGTTGGCTGCTTGTATGTCTTCCTTTGGAGAGTGTCTGTTCATGTTCTTTATCCATTTTTTAAAATGAAGTTATTCTTTTTTTATTGTTGATGTAAGTTCCCTATAGATTCTGGATATTGGGCCTTTGTCAGAGGCACAGTTTGTGAATATTTTCTCCCATTCTTCAGGTTGTCTGTTTACTTTGTTGACAGTTTCTTTTGCTGTGTGGAAGCTCTTTTGTTTAATTAGGTCCCATTTGTCTGATTTTGTTTTCACTGTGTTGTTTTTGAGGACATAGCCAGAAATTCTTTGCCAAAGCCAGTGTTGAAAAGAGTATTTCCTAGGTTGTCTTCTAGGATTTTTATTGGTTGAAGTCTTACATTTAAATAGGATCCATTTTGAGTTAGCATTTGTATATGGTGAAAGATAGGGTCAAGCTTCAGTCTTCTGCATATGACTAGCTTGTTATTCTGGAATCATTTATTGAATAGGCAGTCCTTTTTCCATTGCTTGTTTTGGTCAGCCTTGACAAAGATCAGATAGTTGTAGGTGTGTGGCTTTATTTCTGAGTTTTCTAATCTGTTTCATTGATCTATGTCTCTGTTTTGGTACCAGTATCATGTTGTTTGTGTTACTGCAGCTTTATAGTGTAGTTTTAAGTCGGGTAGTATGATACCTCTGGCTTTGATCATTTTGCTTAGGGTTGCTTTGGCTATTTGGGCTATTTTTTTCATTTCAATTGACTTTTAGAATAGTTTTGCCTAATTCTGTGAAAAATTACATTGGTAGATTGATAGGAATAGTGTTGAATGTCCAGATTGCTCTAGGCAGTATGATCAATTTTACAATATTGATTCTTCCACTCCATGAGCATAAAATATTTTTCCACTTATTTGTGTGGTCTCTAATTTCTCTTAGCAATGTTTTGTAGTTCTTCTTGTACAGATCGTTCACCTCCTTGATTAGCTGTATTCCTACATATTTCATCTTCTTTGTGGCTATTGTAAGTGGGATTTTTTCACTATCCTGAACATTGTTGTTGAGAATAAATGCTACTGAGTTTTGTACATTGATTTTGTATTTGGAAGCTTTACTACAGTTAGTTATTAGTTCTAGCTCTAGAAGACTTTTGGCAGGATCTTTAGGATTGTCTAGGTACTGAAGCAAATCAATGAAGAGAGATTAATTTATTATTTCCCTATTTGGATTTTTATTTATTTATTTATCTTGCCTGATTGCTCTGATCAGGCATTCCAGTACTATTAACAGTAGTGGTGTGAGTGGGCATGCTTTTCTTTTTTCAGCTCTCAAAGGGAATGGTTAGAACTTTTGCCCATTCAGTACAACGTTGGCTGTGGGTTTGTCATAGATGGCTGTTATTATTTGAGGTGTGTTCCTTCAGTGCCTAGTCTGATGAGAGCATTTATCATGAAGGGATGTTATATTTTATTAAAATCTTTTTCTGTGTCTATTGAGATGGTCATATGGTTTTTACTTGTAATTCTGTTTATGTGATATTCCACATTTACTGATTTGTCTGTGATAAAATAGGCTTGCATACCAGGAATAAAGCCTACTTGATTGTGGTGAATTCACTTTTTGATGTGCTGCTGAACTTGGTTTGCTAATATTTTATTGAAGATTTTCGTGTCTATTGTATATATGTTTATCAAAGATACTGGCCTGAAATTTTCTTTGTTCATTGTGCCTCTGCCAGATTTTGGTACAGGCTGATGTTGGCTCACAGAATGATTTAGGGAGGAGCCCCTTCTCCCTGATATTTTGGAAGAGTTTCAGTAGGATTGGCATCAATTATTTGTATGTCTGGTGGAATTCAGCTGTGAATCCAACTGGTCCAGAGCTTTTGTGGTTGTTAAGCTCTTTATTACTGATTCCATTTTAGAAGTTGATATTGTTCTATTCAGGGTTTCATTCTCTCCATGATTCAATCTTGGGAGATTGTGTGCTTCCAGGAATTTCTCTAGACTTTCTAATTTGTATGAATAGAGTCGTTCATAGTAGTCTCTGAAGTTCTTTTGTATTTTATATGATTGGTTGTAATACCACCTTTGTCATCTCCTATTGTGTTTATTTGGGTCTTATCTTTTTTTTCTTTGTTAATCTGGCTGTGTGTGTGTGTGGGGGGGGGCGTCTATCAATTTTATTTATTCTTTTGAAGAACAAACACTTGGTTTCATTGATCTTTTGTATGAATTTTTGCATCTTAATTTCATTCAACCCTTCTCTAATTTTAGTTATTTCTTTTCTTCTGCTAGCTTTGAGGTTGGTTTTTTCCTAGTTTCTTTAGGATAGAAACTATCTATTCTTTAGGATAGAAACTAGAAAAAAGTTAGAATGTCAATTTGAGATCTATTTAATTTCTTGATGAAGGTGTTTATCACTACAAACTTACCTTTTAACACTGCTTCAGCTGTATCCCAGATATTTTGACAAGTTGTGCCCCTATTTTCATTAATTTCAAAGATTTTTTGATTTCTGCCTTAATTTCAAAGTTTATCCAAGAGTTATTCAGGATAAGTTGTTTAATTTCTATATATCTGTGTAGTTTTAAGAGATCTTCTTGACACTGATTTCCATTTTTATTGCACTATGGTCCAACATCTGTTTGGTATTATTTTGATTTTTTTGAATTATTGAAACTTGTTTATGATCTAGCATGTGGTCTTTCTTGAACTATGATCTATATTTGATTGCGAATAATGTATATTCTATGCTTATTGGGTGAAATATTTTGTAGATGTCTGTTATGTCCATTGGTCAAGTGTTGAGTTAAATCCAGAGTTTCTTTGTTAGTTTTCTGCCACAATGATCTGTCTAATGCTATCAGTGTATTTTTGAAGTTTCCCACCATTTTTGTATGGTTGTCTGAGTCTTTTCGTAGGTCAAGAAAAACTTGTTTTATGAATCCAGGTGCTCCAATGCTGGGTGTGCAGACATTTAAGATAGTTAGTTCTTGCTGGATTATACCCTTAATCATTATGTAATGTTCTTCTTTATCTTTTTTAATTGTTAAAGGTTTAAAGTCTGTTTTATCTAATATAAAACATAGCAATTCTTGTTTTTTAAAATTTTCTGTTTGCAGGGCAGATATTTATTCAACTTTTTATTTTGAGCCTGCAGATGTCAATATGTGTGAGACGGGCCTCTTAAAGACAGTGCACTGTCTTTTCTCATCTTTTTATCCAGATTGCCATTCCATGTGTTTAAATTGAGCGTTTAGCTCATTTACATTAAGGGTTAGTGTTGATATGTGATATTTTTATCCTGTCATCACGCTGTTATATGGTTGTTATGTAGACTTAATTGTGTAGTTGCTTCATAGCGTTTGTGGGATATGTGCTTAAGTGACTATTTGTGGTAACAAGTGTCATTCTTTTGATTCCAAGCTTAGCACTCCCTTAAGGACCTCTCATAAGCGTAGTCTAATTGGAATGAATTCCGTTAGCATTTGCTTGTCTGATAAGGATTTTATTTCCCTTCACTTTTGAAGCTTATTTTGGTGAGGTATTAAATTCTTAGTTGGCATGTCTTTTCTTTAAACATACTGAAAATAGGCCCCAATCACTTCTAGCTTGAAAAGTTTCTGCTGAGAAATCTATTGGCAGCCTGATGGAGGTCCCTGTGTATGTGACCTGACCTGTATCTTTAGCTGACCTTAAATTTTTTTTTCTTTTGTGTTGACCATGGTCAATCTGATGAGTGTATGTCTTGGGAAATGTTGTATTTTATAGTATATATCCGGGGTTCTCTATATTTCTTGAATTTGCGTCTACCTCTTTAGTGAGATTAGGGAAAATTTCATGAACTGTGTTCTCAGATGTATTTTCCAAGTTTCTTATTCTCTCTCCTTTTCTCTCAGGACCCAAATGAGTCATAGATTTGGTCTCTTTAAATAATGACATGTTTCTTGGAGGTTTTGTTCATTTTATAAAATTCTTTTTCATTATTTTTGTTTGACTGAGTTAATTTGAAGAACCAGTTTTGAGCTCTGAAATTATTTCTTCAGCTTGATGCATTCTGCTCTTAATACTTCTGTTTGCTTTATGAAATTCTTGTATTTAATTTTCAACTCAAGAAATTCAGTTTAGGCCTTTCTTAAAATTACTCTTTTGTCTTTCAGATCTTGAGTCATTTTACTGGATTAATTGGCTTCCTAGGATTTGGTTTCCACTTTCTCCCAAATTTTGATGAGCTTCCTTGCTATCCAGATTCTGAATTCCATATCTGTCATTTCAGCCATTTCAGATCGGTTAAGAACCATTGCTGAAGTCCTGCTAAGTTTGTTGGGATATAAGGGGACATTCTGGCTTTTTGAATTGCCAGAGTTCTTACACCGATTATTTCTCATTTTGGAGGGTTGGTGTTCCTTTAGTTGTAGGTAAATTGAGTATAGTCAGTTTATTTTACTTCTGAAAGTTTTTGTAATACTCTGTACAGGGTTTTTGTTGTGGAATTCTTGCCCTTGGCTTCCCAGGAGAGAAGCAGCTGCTTTTTGGTGTTGTAGTTTGGACTGTGATCCAGTAGATAGCGCTTGTGAGCAATGAGCAGTAGATAGACTCTTACTCTGTTGCATGAGCCTTTTGTGCATTCTCTAGTTTGCAGGTCTGTTCTGTATTGTGAGCAGGAGAGATGCGACTTTCTCATCAGCTACACTCCTGGGCCACTTCTGATCTCTGGCACTGTGTCTGTGATTTGTTGTTGTTGTTAGACGTTTCAGAGTGGGGGCTCCCTTAGATAGAGGTTTTTCAGGGAGATAGGTCACACTCTCACTAGACCAGCCCTGTGGAGGGAGGCACATCCAGGTCCCACTACAGCCTACAACCTGTGGAACTGACGTCTCTTAGTTTTGTGGGGATGTGGCCTCCTTCCTCCCTCAAGTGCTGGGCAGAGATCCCAACTTAATACTCCTGAATCATGAGCCACGGCTCTTAGGCACCAGGACCTGCTCTCAGCTCCCTGCTCCAGCTGCTTGGGATTGAGTTCTGGATGTGCTGGAGGATCTGAAAGGCTCCTGGTCTGCTAGGTTGCACTCAGGTGGAGCAAAGCAGCAGTACCGGGAAGTGGGGCTGCATTGTGTACATGTTCTTGCAGAGTGGCCAGGCAGGAGCCTGGGAGAGGCTGGCAGGTAAGTAGGCCTATAGGACAGATGTACCCCAACCCTGTAGGGAAACCAGCCCTGTTTCTTGCAGTTCATCTATTGGCTGGGGCCAGAGTCGCTCAGAGGAAGGTGGGGAGCCCTGGGGGATGGCACTTTTGGCTGGCTTCTGTAGAAGCTGTCCTATGCACAAAGATCACTCCACAGCTGCTGAAGTCTCATCTCCATCTAATCTCTAGAACCAGGATGGCAGAGGTTTATGGAGAGAGTGGGCAGTCCCCCAGTTCCTTCATTCACCCTTTCTCCAGGACCCATTCAGGGCCAGTAGCCAGTCCTTGCATTCGGGTACCCCACATGGGGTTCCCAGCTTCCTTCCTCTTCAGGCTTGGTGTTCATCCTTTCTCCATCCACATTCAGCATTATCTCTTTGAAAATCTGTTAAAATTCTGTTGGTTTAGTCAAAATCCTGGTCCCTGTCAGTGGGAGTGGCACTTCCTGGCCACATCTTATCATCCATCTTTCAGAAAATCCTGTTTCATTACTTTTATTTGTTTTATTTTATTTTCTTTCTCCCTTTCTCTCTTCTTTCTTTCTCTTATCTATCTATCTACCTATCTATCTATCTATCTATCTATCTATCTATCTATCTTCCATCTATCTTTCTCTCTCTCTCTCCCTTCCTGCCTTCCTTTCTTCCTCCTACCCTTTTAGTTCTGTGAAACCTCACTCTTCCTTTATTTTATTTTATTTTTTAGGATTTTGAGTCATAGAAAAGTTTCTCAATCTTCCGTTCTATAGAGGAATTCACCAAAATTTTCTTTTGTTATTATATGGAGTCATTTTATTGCATTATATCAGATACATCTGAATTTTATACTTGGAAGATGTTTAGTGTACTCAATTTGCAGCTGACTGTTCGTTTATTATAATGGCTTGGACTTTCATCGAAGCTCTTTCTTGATCCATACAGCTTAATAGTTTTGGAATTTAGTAGAAACAACTGCTTTAAAATATTTTGTGAAAAGAAGTATATGTTGCCACTGTGACTTTCCTACTCATGGGCCTACTGTGCAGCACTGGGGTTGCTAACAATCGAGGGTGACTTACCATCACTGGATAACTATCTACTCTGTAATGAATGATGTTGGGTGGAAATCGATGTAAGGAACAACATCTGAGCACTGTGAGCCAAAATACCTCTTCCCTCAAACTGCTTGTCTCGACTCTTAATCTATACCAGTGACCAATCAATCATTTACCATTTACCACTGACTAAGAGTCTATATCTTTATTTCAGACCATCCCTCTATATACAATGTAAATGCCCAAGTGCACTACTTATAAATTTGCATACAGGAAGATTTTGTTTCTTCATTATTTTTCTTTGCAGTCACCCCTGAGTGCAGCTTAATGCAGCTTCAGTATTTTTTGGTCCCATTAACACATTAAGCTGAACCACTTGCAAGCCTGGTCCAAGTTTTCTTCTTCTTTGTTCAACTCATCATAAAGAAAGTTTATGAAGCGATTAGATGCTAAATTTAGAGAGAGGAGTCAGTGTTAAAGTGATAAGTGGCATAGGATTCTAGCCACTTATTTGCATAAATTAATTCTGTCCTCTGGACTTGCTTGGTGTGATCCCAAAATGTTATTTTCATAGTGTGATAGATTGATGCTGTACCTGTCTCACCTTGTGATACGGTGTATGTGAGAGATCTGAGCTTAGGAGAACAGGTGCAGTCACCTAACCTTGTGGTTTATGCTGCAAAGAAGAGCCTTGTTCCAAAGCACTGGGGGTATGTATTGTGAATTGCATAAATGGGCTTGCCCTTTACACAGAGCTCTTATGCATCTCAAGACAAGTTCATTATATATGATACATTCACTCACTGAAATAACACGGTTCGTAACAAAGCTTTTAACCTTCTTGGTGAGAAATATCTTTAAAGAAGCATGTTTCCAGATAGTCTAGGGAAGGTTTCCTGGATTATCCTATCCAAAATGTTTTCCAGACATTTTAATTTTTCTTCTTTTTCTCCCTCAGGAATGCCTGTTACTATGCATCTGATGAAGGACTAATATCCAAAATCTACAAGGAACTAAACTCAACAAGAAAAAGTAATCTCATTAACAAGTGGGGAAAAGGCAGGAACAGATATTTCTCAAAAGAAGATATACAAGAGGCCAAGAAACATAAAACAAAATGCTCAATATCACTAATCGTCAGTGAAATGCAAGTTAAAACCTCAATGAGATGTCATATCACACCAGTCGGAATGGCCATTATTAAAAAGTCAAAAAATCACAGATGTCGACAAAGTTGCAGAGACAAGGGAGCACTCATATACTGTTGGTGCGAATGTGAATCAGTAAAACCTCTATGGAAAACTGTATAGAGATTTCTCAAATAACTGAAAAATAGAACCACCTTTAGGCCCAGCAATCCAACTACTGGCTATCTACTGAAAGAAAAAGAAATCGTTATACACACACACACACACACACATACACACACACACCCTGCACTCGTCACAGTAACAAAGCCACGGAATGAACCTCAGTTTCCGTAAAGATGATTGGATAAAGAAAATGTGGTATACATATACCATGGAATATTACACAGCAGTAAAAAAAAAAAAAGAAGGAAATCATGTCTTCTGCAGCAACGTGGATGTAACTGGAGGTCATTACCCTAGTGAAATACTCAGAAACACAAATAAAGTACCACATGTTCTCACTAATAAATGGGAGACATGTACAAACAGAGAAAAATAATCGAGGCTCAGGACTTGAAAAGAGGGGGTTGGGAGGGACTTGAGAGTTGAAAAATTACCTGCTGGATACAATGTTCATTATTCAGGTAATAGGAACATTAGAAGCCCAAATGTCACCTTTCCACAATATATCCATGTGACAAAACTGCATATATACCCACTCAATCTATAAAAATAAAATCAATTAAACAGAAGTATGTTTCAACACTTCATAGAAACTCCACAGTTTGGTTATTAACATAGAATCTTCTGGGTCTCATGGTCAGGTAGCAGCAGAGCTAAATCTATTCCTAGGAGCTCTCTTTCTCTGAATCTCAAAACTGACAGCCTTAGGAATTACGTAACGAATAGGCTAGAACAATATTCCTAAACATGATATATTCTTCCTTCCAAATCTAAAAAGTTCCACAAAACACTGCGCCTTTTTGTTGGAGGTAGTAGGTACAAAGAAAAATCACTTGACCTTGATTTTAGAGTGCATATTCTGATGTGGACTAGATCATTAAATCACTAAAATAACAACCAATATGGCAGTGTAATTATGATTATAGGTTTTATCTCTGACTCTTGGCAGTCATGTTTGCTAGGAAATTAGTTGCCACGGTCTGCTCACCAAATCCAATTTACACAATATTATCACAATAGAGGGTCACAATGATGCTCTGTTGAATGCCAAGATGAAGAAGGCATCTTTATCTAGAGAGGATGGAGGTAGCCTACCCCATGATAAGATAGTAAGTGTTGTCTCTATTTTCCCAGGCGAATTGGAACTCCTACATTTATGCTCTTTCCTTTGTGCGATTAAAAAGGACGTATCTTCCAGATGAATAAAAGCTCACCAAAAGTTACAGTATGTATTGATCTCTTCTGGTAATGATATTACATCCAGCACAGAGCTGCACCGTGTTTTCACATGCTTAATTAGGCGGTAGTTCTCTGTCATCTGCCATGATCCATCTGCTTCCTTTTTAAGAACTATGTAAGTGAATTAAATTGAGAATCCAATAAGGTGTAATATCACTGAATCATTTGTGTATCTGAGGCAGCATTAACCTCTATTGTTTCTCCCAGAGTATCATTTGGCTTCTGATTTACTATTTTTTCCAGGAGAAGGATATGTAGAGTTTTAGGGCTTATCAGTTACCCTAATTTTTTTCATTAGGGAATTCGTTCCAAAGATCAGAGAACAAATGACAGGTTGTTCCAGGTGCAGGTTATATTCATCTAAATCATGTACTTTGGTGATGAGGAAAAGAAATGAGGAGGTTCTACAGCTTTTTTTAGATCCACTGTGAGACGAACTTGGGCTAAAATTTTATCGTGCCACCATTTACCCTCAGTCCTACAGTTAAGTTATGATGGCATTTCGGTTTCCCTAGAATTAATGGAAGATCAGATTCTGTATCTAATAACCCCCAAAGATCTGATATCCTTCTTTCTAATAAAGCATCACACAGAACAATGGCTATAGGGATCCTGGTGAAATACGGAAAGATCAACTTTTGTATATAATGGCAGAGGTGTTCAAGGTTCCTTCCACAGAGGAACTAACTTATAACAATATTTGGGCATGAGGACTCTGGATATTGGAAAACAAATTATAGTTTTCCATTATGTTGGCTGATATTAGCTTTCTGTTCACCAGACATTTATTTTTTTGTTATAGCCTCATTGTCGTTCTGTGATTCTTATCTATTAGCCATCATTACAGATTCCTGTGGGTCACAATGCCCTGGTAGACATTTAGTGGCCCACTGTGATAATTCATTACATCTACCTTATTCTGGATGGTGAGGTACTATCAGCTAATCTCTCTAACTTAATCACAATATCTGTGATGGTTCATTTTATGCATCAACTTGGCCAGGCCACAGTACCTTGATATCTGGTCAAATGTTATTCCAGAAGTTTCCATGAGCTATTTTTTATTTAAGATTAACATTTAAATTCGATTTTGAGTGCAGCAGAATACTTTTCATAATATGGGCAAGCCTCACCCAATTAGTTTAAGGCCTTAATGGAAAAGAATAAATAAATAGGCTTACCTCCTCTGAAGAAAAGGCAGTTCTGCCAAAAAACCTCCGTGGATCTCCAGACTGCCAGACCACCTGAAGATTTTAAATTTGCAAGTCTCCATTATCAGCGCCAATTCCTTAAAATAGATCTCTCTGTCTTTCTGTCTGTGTCTCCCTCTTTCTCTCTCTCCATATGTATTTATATATTATTTCTTCTATTTCTGTGGAGAACCCTTGCCAATAAAATATTATTGTTTGGAGAATGGGCTCAATTATATGAAAGTATCTCCTACGTTCAACCGTAGTCTACAGCTGCAGCTGCCACTGACTATAGAATGATACATATGCAAAGTATTTGTGCTTTGGTGAAGGGCATGCCTTATGGACTCTCTGGAGGAACATTAACATAGAGTGAGTTCTCTACTCTTACATGGTAAAATTTATTTTAACATGCTCAAGCCTTTAAACTTACTGACATCTTCCTGCATATTTTGATAACACATTTCCAACATCTATAGGCCATCCTCATGTCTGAACTTTAAGAAATGGTCCCTGCTGGGCGCGGTGGCTCATGCCTGTAATCCCAGCACTTTGGGTGGCCGAGGCAGGTGGATCACAAGGTCAGGAGATCGAGACCATGGTGAAACCCCGTCTTTACTAAAAATACAAAAAATTAGCCGGGCGGGTGGCGGGCGCCTGTAGTCCCAGCTACTCAGGAGGCTGAGGCAGGAGACTGGAGTGAACCCGGGAGGTGGAGCTTGCAGTGAGCCGAGATTGCGCCACTGCACTCCAGCCCTGGGGGACAGAGTGAGACTCCGCCTCAAAAAAAAAGAAAAAAAGAAATGGTCCCTGAAGGGTATTATTATCAACTACAGGCATCACTTTTATTACATTAAAATCAAAATTATGAGAAAATATCCCTTTGTCCATAAACATCCTTCCCCAGGGCTATATTCTGTCTCTGGTCAACACCTCTCACTTCTGTTCAACACCCTCAATATCTACTCTCATCATGTTCCCTCAATTCCTGCTGGTATGTAGTACTCAAGTCCTACAACTCTTTTAGTAAATAAGCGAATGCATCCTATAGCTGGGATTACTTTTCTCAAACTGTGAAAAGTCAGACAGCTAATGGCTTATATGCCATGGAGAGGTCTGGTAGATCTTGAACAGAATAAACATGATCTTGGGAGTCATCTGACTTAGGTATGGTCTTAAGTGTTCTTCACCCAGTGGCAAGGACCTTTTCCTTTAGTAAAGGGTTTCCTTCTTCTTCTTGTCTCAAGGATTCTGTGATATTTTAGGGCATAAAAGTGCCAAGTGCATATACACAGATGTTCTCATCCACATCTCTAGCTCCCACTCCTTCCTTTTCTTTTCCCGTCTATAGCTTAGAAGACCTGCCAGACTTTGTTTTAAGAACATACCAGCCTCTTTTTCCATCAATGCTCTTATGATTAAATCCTGGGCCTTATTGTCAATATCATTTTCTGTCCAGCTTCAGAAGATGAGATTCTGCTGCCAAGGAGGTCTTCTGGTTTTCACCCATGAGCTGAGAACTGGCACACCTGAGCTTGTCAGTACTTCTCAGGTGATTAAAAGCCAGCTCTACAATCATTACAATTACTATTTTACCATATATTTAAAATACCAAAATCAATGCATAAACAGTCTTCCATTTTCATCAGTACCTTACTTTAATCTATTATAGATGAGAGTCTTACAAATTGTGATTCAACAGCATGCCAAGGGTAGCACAAGGTCTTTTACCATAAGCAAAATGTATTTTTTTTAACCATCTGATAAGTAAGTGGTCTGATACTGGGCTTGAAGTATGATTTTTTTAAAGAGTCACTTGTGCTATCTACAGATTTATTTGGGTTTACTCTAGAAGTACGAGATCATGAGACAAGGACTTGAGTGCAGATAAGGTATTTTGAATGCGATCTCAGGCAGTACGTGTTAAAAAGTGAGAAGAGTGACACAGAGAAGGCCAGAAACCACCCCCTGCTCAACACACAATGTAGTGCTGGTTATTATGGAGGAAACTGGCAACTGATCCTGTGTGAAATCATAATACACATGTCAAAATTGTGTTATTTGAGCATTGAGACATTTTCTCACTATTATTCCCATTGTGATGGATGGAATTACGTCCTTCCAAAAAGTTGTTGAAGCTCTAGCCTCCAGCAACTGCTAATGTGACCTTATTTAGAAATAGGGTCTTTGCAGATGACCAAATTTAGATGAAGGCATCAGAGTAGGCGCCAATCCAACCTGACTGTGTCTCTTGGAAGTTGAAACATAGGAACAGATACACACAGAAGGAGAATATCGTGTAAAGAGCATCTAGTTTGTAGTACTTTATTGTAACAGCCTAAGAAACTTATGTCACCATTGGATTAGTGTTGAACACAAGAAATTTAATGCTCACATTTTCCTGGTTGTATCTGCTTAGGCTGAGATAAAACGTTTCCTTAGTGCCAGCCACAGATCACCTCAAATGGAGAAGAGAAATTCTGTGATTGAAGTGGTAGGTACCAAATGTGGTGCAAAAAACCTGCTGTAGCTGCTGGTGATCTAAATTGAAGGATGAGACTTGGGAGAGCTCACCAACAGTGTCAGTGACAACGCTGCACACATTCTTATGTATTCTCACTTGAAATTCTCATCTGTTTTTGTTTGTTCGTTAGTTTGTTTTTGATTTTGTACTCCTGAGCACCTTGAAAGTAAGATTCTCTTAGCAAAATTGTAAAATCATAGTGATAAGATTTAGTTAAGTACCTATTGATGAACCTAAATCCTCAGGATTAGCAGTGGGACTCAGGAACTCTTGAAGATCAAGCTTAGAATGCAAAATCTAAGAAAAAATTGTACATGGGCAGAATTTATGAATGACCTCCAGTGACCTTTATCCTTGTATAATCCCTTCCACTTTGAGTATGAGAAAACCCATAGATATCTTAAGACTTCATTCCTAGGATTATGTTATGTTATATAACACAATTGATCTCAAGATTGGGACACTACCTTGATGAGCCTATTTCAGTCACCTGAGTCCTTTAAAAACAGAACACTTACTCCAGGTAGTGGCAGAGGAGGAAGACAGAGAAGAAAGCTGGAGAGAAAGTCAGATGAATTTGAAGCATTAGGGGAGGTTAATGTGTCATTGTTTCTTTGAAGGTGGAAGGACCATGTGAGAAGAAATACAGGCAGTCTTCAGGGGTCAAGAGAGATGCCCAGCTGACAACCAGCAAGAAACAGGGACCTCATTCTTTCTGTCTCAAGGCACAAAACATGGTACCAAGCTGAATTAGGTTGGAAGTGGATTCCTTTGTAGAGCATGTCGATAGGACCCCAGCCTGGCTATCACCTTGATTTTGGCATTGTGAGGCCCTAAGTAGGAATAAGCTGAGACTTGCCAGAATTCTGAAGTGGAGAACTGTGATCCAATTTGTGTTTCTTTACATTTCTATGTTTCTGGTAATTTGATAACACAGAAATTGAAACTTAATACAAATTGCAAAGTGTATAGTAAATTTTTTTGCTTTTGAAATATAATGGTGAGGAATGTATATGAACTATTTTAGTTAACGCACATATCTTGAACAACACTGATTTTACCCAGTGTTAAGCTCATAGTGCTAATTAGCAAAGCCTCTACTGTTGATACTAAAACAAGAACAACAATTATAAATAAGTAATTTAATAGTTCTGGTGGCCTCATTGGAGAGGAATCTCATTAAAAAAAAAGATGGCGGAATCCCATTCATCTTGCAGTGTGGGTGGGTGGTAGGGAAAGTTGGAGTTGTGTTAAATTCTCTTAAATGGATAAAGATGCCAGGAAGTGTGGTAGTTCTGTTCTGCTCACCAAATGTTTCTACTTTTACTCTATATAATGGCAACATTGCACTTTCTAGGCTTCATGTGGTTGAATGGAGCCTTGTGACTTGGTTTGTCCAATGAACTTGAAGTAGAAATTATGTTTTTCACTTCCAGGTTAGACAATTATAAATGCAATATCCTTCTTTGCTCTCCTTTTTCCTCACCCAGTAATATTTGAAATGTTCACTCAGGTTCTTCCCCCGGAAACCTAAGTAACTACAATAATAAGCACTACTATAGGTGATCATACATGTTACAAGGAAGAAATAGATGCTTGTAAATTTAAACTATAAAGAGTTGAGAATTACCTGCTACTGCAAAATTAAGTAGACTATTCCAAACGATATAGAATGTACACACAAGTGAAGATTTAGAGGGAACTAGCAAAGATTATGTTTCATGAGTCCAGGTCTGGGACATTATTTCTATCTCAGCAGAGTGTGGGACAGTTGTGTTCAGAAATGCAGGCAAAGTTGAAGGCCGTGAGAGATTTTAGCCCCAATAGTGTGAAAGCATAAGGAAATGCCTACTGCTCTGGGACCAAAATGGGCCTTAGCATAAATACTCTCTTCAGGGAATGCTATAGCAGAGTAAAAGCAGCAAAAGTGAGAGTGGCTTAAAGACCAAGGAAAAGGGCGTTCTACTTTTAGATTGTTAAGAATTAATCCTGGCCAGGCGTGGTGGCTCACGCTTGTAATCCCAGGACATTGGGAGGCCAAGGTGGGCGGATCATGAGGTCAGGAGTTCAAGACCAGCCTGGCCAACATGGTGAAACCCCATGTCTACTAAAACATACAAAAAAAATTAGCTGGATATGATGGCACGTGCCTGTAATCCCAGCTACTCGGAAGACTGAAGCAAGAGAATTGATTGAACTGCGAACCGGGAGGTGGAGGTTGCAGTAACCTGAGATCGCACCACTGCACTCCAACCTGGACTACAGAGCAAGACCCCATCTCAAAAAAAAAAAAAAGAAAAAAGAATTAATCCTGACCGGGCACAGTGGCTCATGCCTATAATCCCAGCACTTTGGGAGGCTGACGCAGGTGGATTACTTGAGGTCAGGAGTTTGAGAACAGCCTGGCCAACATGGTGAAACCCCGTCTCTACTGAAAATGCAAAAATTAGCTGGGCGTGATGGCTCTCGCCTGTAATTCCCGCTACTCAGGAGGCTGAGGCAGGAGGATAGCATGAACCTGGAAGGCGGAGGTTGCAGTGAGTCGAGATCATGCCACTGCACTACAGCCTGGGTGGCAGAGTGAGACTCCATCTCAAAAACAAAACAAAACAAAACAAAACAAGAGAATTAATCCAATGTCTTTGAAATAATGTATTTATTTGTACCCAATTTAGACCCAACCTTTAAATTTAATGGGGATTCTTTATTTAAACTCAGATTTAGACACTCAGAAATTATTTGAGTCAAGATTAATTTATTACATCATATGCATCACTTAAAAATACTATAAAGGTGCTTTAAGTTAAACAAATGAAAATACAAAATGTGTTTTGAGCATGTAAGTTTTTTCTTTCTTTTTATTTGCTAAACATCTCTCATTACAGACCTTTGCTGGCATTTCTTTCTTGACTGTAGACTTCATTCCTATACTGAAGGATTATAATTTATGTCACACACATAAACTCTACCTCTAAAACTTTTATTGTAAGCAAAGCTACTCATAAATTACAGCGATTCATGGGAACGAGAAAGGTCTATGTAATTTCTGTTCTTAAAGATTGTGCTAACATAAATGAAAATGATTATTTAAAATTCATGTTTCAATTGAAAATAAAAATTAAAATAAATTGCTTTACTACTATATTTTTTAAACTTACTCTGATTTGCTGATTAAAAAATATTTCAATGAAATATGTTAATTTTTTCTTTCAAAGCATTGTTTCCCCTTTATAGATATCTAAAAATGAGGTTATTTTTAAAATCAAAAGACATACAATTCCCTGACAGAATATTAGATTTAGAGAACACTGATAATATATCAATCCATGCATTTGAAATAAACTCCATATAAGCAGTAAAAATGGTTTGCATGAAATTGTTAATGAAATCCACAATTCTAAATATATGCTTTTGTTCTTAACTTTCAATGATTTGGTAAGTGATTTATGAAATAAAATTGTTACATGAATTGTTTAGTTTCCTGGAATGAATTATATCAGGATGACAATTAAATTTATGTCCTTTTATTTGATATACTATCATTTTATTTATATTGGAAAGGTATAGACAAAATCCTCTGTGAAAGAGTTTAATGATTCTGAAAATTTCCCATCCTCTACTCATCAGCTTTTCAACATTCCTTTTCCCCTTGTAAGTTTTCTGGCTATCAGTTTTCTATCATAAGTAAATGAATAACAATTTTATAAATCATCAAGGTCATTTTAACTGATGAAGCAAAAATAGATCACTTGCATTGCTACTTTAAAGTCAAGTGAGTGTTTCATTGAGATAAAATACTAATTGTCTCCCATTTTATAGTCTATCATGTGTTAAATATTTGAAATATATTTGAAAAGTATATTTTATAGACATAAGAAAGTTGTTCACTATGCTATAAATTTATAAAATGTATCTTGTGCTAAATTTTTGAAATACATTTGAAAAATATAATTTTATAAACATCAGGAAATCATTAATTATATCAAAAAGTGTTAAAAATATAAAAAAAGCAATATAATAACTTCAGGTTGGTATCCGACCTTTTCAAGGGTACTGCATGATTTAGTTCAACATACTTACAGTCCAACTTTTACAGAGAAAAATATTGCAATTATTTGCACATGAAAGCAAGCTAATGATTATACTATTTTTAGGTTACCTAAGGCAAATAGGTGCTGTTTGGGGACCATGAAGGAAGTTGTATATAAATCAGTGTTACCTTAGAGTGCATAGGAATTACTGAGTTAAAATTGTGGAATCCTGACCAAACCTATAATAATTCTGATTTGGTAGACTGAGCTATAGTCCATGAGAGTTCTGATAAATGTGATATGTGATTTTGATGATGAAATTCCATAAATTCAGTTTCAAAAAGCTCTTTTATAATGGAATTTTAGCCAAAGTAACCTAATGATGTTATATTTTCAGAGTGTGGTATACACATGAGACCATGCTACCAAGCTGGAAAGATTTTCTTTTTGTGTATGTTTACTCTTTTTAAAATTTTATTTATTTTAGATTCAAAGGATACATATGTTTGTTTGTTGTATGGGTATACTTTGTGTTGATGGGGATTGGGCTTTAGTGCATCCATCACTCAAATATTGAACATTATCTCTAATAGTTAATTTTTCAAACTTCACTCCTGCCTATCCTTTCCTTTTTTGGAGTCCCTACTGTTTATTATTGTCATATTTATGGCCATATGTATCCATTCTTTGGTTCCCAGTTATAATTGATAACACGTGGTGTTTGACTTTCTGTTTGAGTTGTTTCACTAGGATAATTGCCTCCAGCTCCATCTATGTTGCTGCAAAGGACACCTTTTTATTTATTTATTATTATTATTATTATTTTTTTAGGCTACATCATATTCTACGGTGTATACACACCACATTTTCTTATCTGGTCAAGAGTCCGTGGACACTTAGGTTGAGTCTTTGACTTTGCTACTGTGAATACTGCTGTGATAAACATACAAGTGCAGTTGTCTTTTTCATATAAGAATTTATTTTCTTTTGGGTAGATGCTTAGTAGTGTGATTGCTGGGTCGAATGGTGGTTCTATTTGTAGTTCTTTGAGAAATCACCGTACGAGTCTCCATAGAAGTTATATTAGTTCTTATTCCCACCAATTGTGTATAAGCATTCCCTTTTCTCAGCACTCATTCATGTCTGTTTTTTTGATTGTTTAACATTATGACTGGTATAAGATGAGATCTCAGTTTGGTTTTAATTGGCATTTCTCTAATGATTAGTGATGTGGAACATTCTTTAATTTTTTTTTTGATGGTTTTATGTCTTTCTTTAATAAATGTTTGCTCATTTCCTCTGCCTAGTTTTTAAATTAGGCTGTTTTCTTCATATTGAATAGTTTGAGTTTCTTGTAGATTCTGGGTATTAGTTCTTTGTCAGAGACATCATCTGTAAATCTTTTCTCCAACTCTGTAGGTTGTCTGTATATTCTGTTGATTCTTTCTTTTGCTGTACAGAAGTTTTATGGTTTAACTCTCATTTGTCTATTTTTTGTTTTGTTGCATTTTCTTTTGGGGTCTTCATCATGAATTATTTACCTAGACTGATATCCAGAATTTTTCCTAGGTTTTCTTCTAGAATTTTAATAGTTTCAGGTCTTACATTTAGGTCTTTAATTCATCTGGAGTTAAGTTTTGTACATGGTGAGGGTTAGGGATCCAGTTTTATTCTTCTGCATATGATTAGTCAGTTTTCTCAGCACTATTTACTAAATATGGTGTCCTCTTCCCATTGTTTATTTTTGTTGACTTTATTGAAGATCAGTTAATTGTAGGGATGAGGCTTTGTTTCTGGGTGCTCTATTCTGTTCCATTGATTTGTTTGTCTACTTTTGTACCAGTACCATGCTGTTTTAGTTATTATAGCCTTATAGTATAATTTGAAGTCAGGCAATGTAATGTCTCTTAGAATTGCTTTGGCTATTTGGGCTCTTCTTTGGTTCCACATGAATTTTAATATTGTTCTTTCTAATTCTGTGAAAAATGAAAGTAATTTGATAGGAATTTTATTGAATGTGTAAGAGTCTTTGGGCAATATAATCATTTTAATGATATTGGTTCTTCCCATCTATAAGCATAAGATGTTTTTCTACTTGCTGGTGTCTTTTTCAATTTCTTTCATCAGTGTTTTGTGGTTCTCCTTGTAGAGATCTTTCACTGCTTTGATTAAATATATTCTTAGGTTTTCTTAGTGTGTGTGTGGCTATTGTAATGGAATTGAGTTATTAATTTGATCTTCAGCTTGATCACTACTGGTGTATAAAAAAGGTACTAATTTTTTTAAATTGATTTTGTATCTGGGAACTTTACTGAAGTCACTTATCAAGTCTAGAAGTATTCTCTAGGAGTCTTTAAGGTTTTGTAGGTGTAGGATGACGTCAACAGTGAAAAAAAAATTGAACTATCACTTTTTAAATTTGGTTTCCTTTTATTTTTTTTCTCTTGCCTGATTACACTGGCTAGGAATTCCACTACTACGTTTAATAGAAGTGATAAGAGTAGACATCTTTGCCTTGTTTCAGTTCTTAGGAAAAATGCTTTCTATGTTTCCCCATTCAGTATGATGATGATTATGGGTTTGTCATATATGGTTCTTATTATTTTGAGATAAGTTCCTTTGATTGAAATAAGTTCCTTTGATCTAGTTTGTTGATGGCTTTCATCATAAAAGGATGTTGGATTTTTATACAATTATTTTTGTACCTATTGAGATGACCGTATGGTTTTTGTTTTAAATTCTGTTTATGTGGTGAATCACATTTATTGATTTGCATATGGTGAACCATCTTTGCATATCTGGAATAAAGCCCATTTGATTGTAATGAATCGTCTTTTTGGTGTCCTGTCGGGTTTGGTTTCCTAGTATTTAATTGAGAATTTTTTGCATCTATATCCATCAGGGATATTGGTCCATAGTTTTTTTTATTTGTTTTGGAGTTATTGTGTATTTGACCGATTTTGGGGTGATACTGTATTAGTAAAATGAGTTATAGAGAAATTACTTTTTGTCAATTATTTTGATAAGATTTTTCAATAAGATTGGTTACCTGCCATTCTTTGTATGTCTGGCAAAATTCAGCTGTGAATCTGTCTGATCCTGGGCTTTTTTGTTGGAACTTTTTTTATTACTAATTTAATTTCATCACTTGTTATTGGTCTGTTCAGGGATTCTATTTCTTCATGGTTCAATCTTGGAAGTTGGTATGTTTCCAGAAATTTATCCATTTTCTCTAGATTTTTAAATTTGTGCATATATCTTCATTGTATTAGTTTGTGTAATGGAAACCCAACTTTTCCTGTCAAATTGTTAAAAATCTACATTACACTGTATAGACACTATTTAATCAAGGATATGTAATTTATAGGCTTAAACATCTCACTGAATAACTTTATACTTTCAAACGGGAAGAGATATCCACTGCAATAATAGTCCATTATTATAAACTTTCAATTCTCAGAAGTGTTTTGAAAATTAATGTTAACAAAATGGTGTCAATGAATGACAAAACAAAGATGTTAGAATATTCTATAAATATAAATTGAGAAAATTGCATAAGAAACAAAATTCAGCAATACTTTTTCTGATAGAATTAATTGCAAAAGGAATTACAAACTCAATTACTATCTAGAGATCTTAGTTCATTTGATTACATATATATAAACAAAGGTATGGAATACTTTAGATTGGTTGGTTTCTGGAGGACTGAATAGAAAAGCACTTGATCACAAGAAAGAACACAGATTTATCTAACTTTTTACTTACAGTTATAATTGAATTCACAAATAAAATTTAATTTACATTACTGTAGACTCTATGCTTAATTAATCAAAGATGCTAACGTAGTATCAGACGTTTTTGACTCCTCTTAAAATCTTTGTAATGACCAAATGAGACAAACCAGGGGCAGAAAAGACACATAATTCTTATGTCTCAGGCCTGTGAGTTGTGCCTTCCACATTAATTGGCATGTTTAAACAATTTTTTATGTAATTATCAATATACTTGATATTAAGTCTTCCAATTTGCTTTTAATTTTCTATGCATCCCATCTGTTCTATGTGCAGTTTCTTTTTATTTCCTGCCTTTTATGGTTTTATTATTTTTTAACAGTTTAATTTGATCACTACTATTGGCATTTTAGCTATATGTCTGTATTTTATTAGTTAATTGTTGTTCTAGGATTTCAAGGCACATCTTTTACTTATTACCTTCTACTACCAAATAACTTTATATTACATCAGTCATAATGTAAAAATCTTAAAATATGACCAGTATTTTCTCCCTCTGATTCTTTGTGCTATTGTTGCCATATATTTTCCTTCAGATGATATAAAAATAACATCATTATTATTATTTGTTTAACAATTATAGAGAAAAATAATATAAAATATTTTATATTCACTTTCAAATGTGTCATTACTAGCCATCTTTATTCTGTTATGTAGATCCATACATAAATCAGGTAAGATTTTACTATTGAGTAAAAAACATCCTTAACATTTCTTGTAGTGCAGGCCTGGTAGGGATTCATTTTCTCTGTTCCTATTGATCTAAAAGCATCTTTATTTAGTGGAGAATATAATTTTAAGGTGAGCATTTTTATGGTTTTGTCTTTTGTAATCACTATTGTTTAAAATATAAATTAGTTAAAATATAAATATATTGTCATCTGGTATGTATAGGTTCTAGTAATAAGTCTGCTGCCGTTCTATTCTTTGTGTTTCTGCAAGTGCAGGCTTTGCTTTTTAAATTGTAGTTTTAAATTCCACAGTTTCACTCACCATTAGTATAATACAGTAATACATTTTCAGAGAGAGACAGAGAGACAGCATTCACACAACTTTCATTACACTGTTGTTATAATTGTTCTATTTTAGCATTAGTTATTGTTTTAATCTTTTTATGGTGCCTAATTTATATATACATTAAACTTTACCACAGGTATGTAGGTATAGGAAAAAAATATAATCTACATAGTGTTTAGTACAGTCTGTACTTTCACGCACTCACCGGGGCTTTTGGAATATATTTTCCCTGTAGAAGGGGGACTATTCTAATGTGTTCTTTGTCTTTGTTTTTGTTGTTCGGTGTGTCATGTGGTTTCAGAGAAGAATAAATGGAGAGCTGATTCCCCTCATAATACAAGCCCAATTCCCACCAGCAGTGTCACTGGAGACCATGTTGGAGCCTGGATTTCCACCCTCACCCAGCAATAAGGAGGTACTCCTCCCCTTTCTTGCTGGGAGGATGTCTCACTAGCTTAGTGGAACCCATAAATATTAACACCACCCCAAAGTAACAAAGCCCTCTCTGGTATTAGTAAAGGCTACATGGAAGCAATAAAGAGATGCATCCCATACTCTCAGCCAAGATACATAAGTGAAGGTCTACTGGGGAGCCTGAACTCCCATGCCTTATCCAGCAGTAAGCAAGCAGTCCCTGGGGTATAAACAATGGCCAGATGAAAAACTTGGATTCTACTCCCACCCGACAACAGAAGGTGGGGTATTCTCTTTTCTCCTACTGGCAGGCATTATAGAAAGCCAGCTAAGAGAGAAGATCTAAAGATTATCCAAAGTCTCACAATATAATAATCAAAAATGTCTAGATGACAAGGGAAATCTCTCAGCATATCAGGAAATAAAACAATCACAACTTGAACAAGAAAATATAATAAATGCCAACACCAAGTATAACACAGATAGAGATTTTCTGAAAAGGATCTTTAAGCCGTAATAATAAAAATTACTAAACACTTACAAACCTGTTTGAAACAACTAAAAAGAAAATCCTAGCAGAATAATAGAGATATAAAAAGAACCAAACATAAAAGTTAGGATTGAAAAATGCAATACACGCAATAAGAGATGCAAAAGAAGGGCTTTACAGTGGAATGGAGCAGACAAAGAAAACAGCCAGTGAGCTTGACGACAATTGAATAAAAATGACCCAGTTGGAATAACAGAGAACATAGACTGAAAAGTAATTGTTGGAGACTCAGGAATTTGTAGGACTATAGCAAAATATCTAATATTTATAATATGGAAGTATCAAAATGAGAGGAGAAAAAAGGGAGGGTTGAAAAAGAATTTTAAAAAATGATTGCTGCAATTCCCACAAATTTGGCCCAAAAAGGAACTTAAAATAAAAATTTGTGAAACTGAGTGAACCTTTGTATCAGATAATCCAAAAAAATTACAAGAAACATTATAATCAGCATTTGAATCTAAAAAGAAACAAACAAGCAACTAAAAGCATCCAGAAAAAAGCAACACATTATTTGTAGGGGAAAATCGATTTGAATAAAAGTGGATTTTTCATGAAAAATGATGTCATCCTAAAAGAAAAAGTACTATCAAACCAGGATTCTAAATCCAGTGAAAATATTCCTTGAAAATAAAAGAAAACATCATGACATTTTCAAATGAAAGGAAGCTGAGAGGATTTGTCAACAAAAAAGTTACCCTTAATGAAATAGCCAAAGGAGGTTCTTGAAACAAAATAGAAATTACTAAAAAAGAAACCCTGGAATGTCAGTAAGTAAGCAAAAAAAACCCCAAAAAACAAAAACAAACACAAACAAACAAACAAAAAAAACACTGCAAACCTGAAAATATGGGTAAACAGAATAGACTTGACACTGTCTCGTGAGTTTTAAAAATTATATGTGACAGTTGAAAGAAATGTTAAAACATTGATGTCATTCTCAATGTATGTAATGAAAATATTTAAGACAATTCTATAGCAAGAGTACAATGGGAAAACTTACAGGTAGATATTTTCTACTTTTTTTTTTTGAGATGGAGTCTTGCTCTGTCACCCAGGCTGGAGTGTAGTGGCACGGTCTCAGCTCACTGCAACCTCTGCCTCCCAGATTAAAGCAATCCTCTCATCTCGGCCTCCCGAGTAGCTGGGACTACAGGCACCTGCTACCACACCCGGCCTGATTTTTATATTTTTAGTAGAGATGGGGGGTTTCACCATGTTGACCAAGCTTGTCTCAAACTTCTGACATCAACTATCCACCACTTGGCCTCAAGTTTTCTACACTTCATACAAACCAGTAAACTGTTGACATCTGTAGATTGTGACAAGTTCTGTATGTCTAATGTAACACCTAGGGTGATTAGTAAAATATTTATACAAAAGAGGTACATACACTCAGTTAGTGTTGACCATGGGATACATGGGCTTGGAGAGAGGAACATGAGTGAAGCTATCAAGGGCTTCCACGACAGATAGCTTTGTGATCATGGAATATTTTTAAATTTCGTTTGTGCCAGTGCCCACATGTACCTTCCCCTGAGTTAAAATGGAGTGAAACAATGCACACAACGTATTAAAACATTCCCCGTTTTTATATTGAGAAATTAATAGTCAGTAGAATTAAAATTAGCACATATTTAGAAATAAATGCACGTCATCCTTTTCACGGTAAGGGAAAATACCTCTAATAAGGTCCAGCAACTAAATTTGTGAAGCTTACTCTAAAACAAAAATGTGGGGTCCCATTTTCAAAAAAAAGTTATTAAGAAAGTGCTATTAAAATTACTAAAATATGAAGGTTTTTTGCATTCTTGTTCAAATCAATATTATATGTTTTACTTGCTATTTACTTGTTTAATATCATCTAATCTTTTAATATTTATTTTTTATCTTTTTAAAGACAAGGTCTTGCTATGTTGCTAAGGCTGACCTTGGTGATAAGTGGATTCTCTCTCAGTTCACCTGAGATCTGGTTGTTTAAAAATAGGGCACCTCTCCTGCCTCATTCTCTTGCTCTCTCTCTCACCTTGTGATGTGTCTGCTCACATTTGTCTTCCATCATGATTAAAAGCTTTCTACAGGCTGGGTACAGTGTCTCACACCTATAATCCCAGCACTTTGAGAGGTCAAGTTGAGTGAATGACTTGAGGTCAGGCATTTGAGACCAGCCTAGCCTACATGGTGAAATGCCATCTCTACTAAAAAATATATATAAAAATTATTCAGGCATGGTGGCACATGCCTGTAGTCCCAGCTACTCTGGAGACTGAGGCATGAGAATTGCTTGAATCCGGGAGGCAGAGGTTGCAGTGAGGCAAGATCATGCTACTGGGTGACAGAACAAAACTCCATCTCGAAAAAAAAAAAAAAAAACCAACTTTCTACAGCTCTCACCAGAAGCCAAGAAGATGCTGGCATCATGCTTTCTGTATAGCTTGCAGAACTACCAGTCAGTCAATCTTCTTCATAAATTACACAGCCTCGGGTGTTTCTTTGTAGCAATGCAAGAATGGCCTAATATGGCAAATTGGTATGGAGGAGTGGGTGTTGCTACAAAGACACCTGAAAATGTGGAAGCAACTTTGGAACTAGTTAACAGGCAGAAGTTGGAAGAACTTGAAGGGCTCAGAAAAAGACAGGAAGGTAAAAGAAAGTTTGAAACTTCTTAGAGACTAGTTAAATGATTGTGACCAAAATACTGATAGAAATATGGACAGTGAAGTCCAGGCTGACAAGGTCTTACGGAAGTAAAGAGGCGATTGGGAATTGGAGTAAAGGTCATCTGTGTTATGCCCTAACAAGAAACTTGGTTACTTTATGTTCATGTGCTAGGGATCTGTGTAAGTTTGAACATAAGAGTGATGACTTAGGGTATCTGGTGGAAGAAATTTCTAAGAAGCAAGCATTCAAGGCTGGCCTGGCTGCTTCTAACAACCTAGAATCAGATAGGGGAGCAAAGGAATGACTTAAATTTGGAACTTACATTCAAAAGGAAAGCAGAATAGAAGAGTTTAGAAAATTTGCAGTCTAGCCATGTAGCAGACAAAAAAAAAAAAAAAAAAAAAAATTCAAATAGGATGTGGAGCAATCACTTACTAGAGAAATTAACATGACTAAAATGGAGTCAAGTGCTAATATTCAAGATAATGAGAAAAAAAAAACCCTCAAAGGCATATCAGAGATCATGAAAACAGACCCTCACATCATAGGCCCAGAGGCCTAGGAGCAAAGAATGGTTTCAGGGGCAAAGTCCAGGACACTGCAGGCCTGCACAGCTTTGAGATACTGCCCTCTGCATCAAGGTTGTTCCAGCTCCAGCTCAAAGGGTCCCACGTACAGCTTGGACCACTGCTCCAGAGGGCACCAACTGTAAGCCTTGGTGCCCTCTGGAGGAGCTGGTAAGACTACAGGTACACAGAATGCAAGAGTGAAGGAGGCTTGTTGCCTCCACCTAGGTTTCAGAGGATGTATGGGAAAGCCTGGGTGCCCAGACAGGAGCTTGCTGAAAGGACAGAGCACTCACAGAGAATTTCTACTAAGGCAATGTCAAGGAGGGTATCACCTTGCTCTAGATCCCAGAATGGTAGATCCATTAGCTGCTTGAATCCCGCTCCTGAAGAAACAGCAGACACTCAACTCCAACCTGTGAGAGCAACTGCAGGGACTGCATCCTGCAAAGCCACAGAAGCAGAGCTACCCAAGGCCTTGGAAGTCCACCCCTTGTCCCAGTATGCTCTGTATATTAATTGATTCTTGTATTGCTATAAACAAATATCTGAGTCTGTATAATTTATGAGACTTTTCAATTGGGTCATAGTTCTGTGGATTGCACAGGCAGCCTAGTTGTATCTGCTTCTGAGGAGGCTCAGGAGGCTTACAAACATGACAGAAGGCAAAGCAGGAGCTAGCACATCACATGGAAAAAGCAGGAGCAAGGGGTGGCGGGATGCCACACACTTTTAAAGAACACCTTGTGTGAACTCAGAGCAAGAACTCACTTATCCCGAAGGGGATAGCCCAAGCCACACATGAGAAAACTGCTCCAACAATCCAAACACCTCCCACAAGGCCCCAGTTCCAACACTGAGGATTACATTGCAGCATGATTTGGAAGGGATACCCAAACTATATCACTCTGGACGCAAGACATGGAGTCAGGGATAATTTTGGAGTTTGAAGATTTAATGACTGTCCTGCTGGGTTTCAGACTTATGTGGAGCTTATTATCCTTTTCTTTTGGCTCATTTCCTCCTCTTGAAATTGTCATGTTTACTCAATGCCTGTACTACCATTGTATCTTGGACGTTAATAATTTGTTTTGATTTTACAGGCTCATAAGTGGAAGGAGATAAGTCTCAGATGAGACTTAGGACTTTGGACTTGAGGTTGGAACAAGTTAAGACTTTTGGAGACTACTGGCAGCAGATGATTGTATTTTGCAATGTCACAAGGATGTAAGATTTGAAGACTGGGGGAAGAATGATGTGTTTTGAGTGTTTGTCCCCTTCGTATCTCATGTTGAAATGTGTTCCTCAATGTTGGAGGTAGGGCCTGAGGAGGGGTGATGGGATCACAGGATTGGATCCCTCATGAATGGTTTAACATAATTTCCTTGGTTATGAGTAACTTTGCCCTTAAGCGGCTCACATAAACTCTGGTTATTTAAAAGTCTGGGACTCCCCATCCCTCATTCTCTTGCTTCCACTCACGCCATGTAGTGTGCCTGCTCTGCTTTGCCTTCCACCATGATTGAAAGTTTCCTGGGGCCTTCACATGAAGAAGAGCAGATGCTGGTGCTGTGCTTCCTGCACAGCCTGCAGAACCCTGAGCCAATTAGGCTTCTTTTCTTCATAAACTACCCAGCCTCAAGTATTTCTTCATAGCGATGCAAGAATGGCCTAGTACACTCTATTATTTCATATTCATACCACACACGCCTAACTGGGGTCACTAGGAAATGTTTCTTTTATACCATTTTGAAATTTTTCATAAAGTTTGTTAGAATTTCATCGTAAAAAAAAAAACTGGAAAAAGTCTATTATAAGCAATCATTTATGTAATAAAATAATTTGAACAAATAAATCTTTCATTATTTTGTACAATATATTTTATTGGAAATTACTGTGAGATATTTCTACTGGCATTTTTAAGTACAAGGATATAAAAGTGTGTATGTTAAACTTCTTTGTGATTAAAAGGAATTGAGAGCCTACAATCCTGCTAATGTTGATTTATTCCACTTCCCTAAAAGGTATAAATATGATTTTTTCCTCCATTATACAATTGGTTTGGAACTGTTCTGATTCAATATGATTTATCATCCAAATACATTACAAAAATGTTTCAAAATAAACTCATCATGATATTTCGAGAAATTTGAGTAATTTTCAGTTCATTCTCATTTGCCTAATGCTTTCTTTCAAATAATTCAGAAAGCTCATTTTGTAAAGGTCATAGTGAAATATTCTGGAAAAAATATCAGCAAGAATATTTTTGGTGTATTAAAATGGAAACAAATGCAATGAATACATGACAGTAGAGAAGATAAAGAATACAAAGGTGGACATAATTCTTGTGGAAAGTAAGTTTCTCAAAAGCCCACAAACTGAGTAAAATATAAATCTAGCCCGTGAACATTATCTGCTAGCTTCCAACTTACTATCCAATTATAAAACTGTCATTCACCATCTGTCAGTATCCATGAATGGACATTTGTCTTTGTGGTGTCACTGCAGGGAGCTGTAAGTATCACCATTGCTTTTCTTAATGAAGACCCTGTCTATGGGCACCCCTCCTGACAGCTTGTGTCCATATCATTCATTATTGTCAGCCTACAACCAAGTGAATAGAGACTGCATCTTATGCAGTGATTTCTTAAGAATATGTTCCAAAATACTAACTTCTATTCAATAAGAATATAACAAGTTGATTCTTCCTTTGGGCTTCCTCCAGTGAATATTTTGCATAGGTTTAAAAATATCCCTGAAAATGCACACACTTCTGAACATTGATGCCCCAGATTTTATTCAGACTCCTAGAATGGTGTTTATGCACAAAATAATTGAAATATCCTACAGGATGAGACTGGTTCAAATGAACTAGATGCCTCTTTGACAGCTAGTATCCTTTTTCTATACATAGATAAGTATGTAAGACCTCCCATAATTGAAGTCTATTGTAGATGTCAAATTCTTACATACTCTTTAGTATTCACACAAAATGAATGTTATACTAATAAATAAGGAAACATCATTTCTTTTTTGTCCCTGTTATTGGACTAACACCTTGCAATTTTTTATATAAGGTATTCACATTTCCACTAGAATATTCGTTCAGAACCGTTGACAAATTTTAATTTAAGAAAATAGAGAGGAAAAGGGCAAATTTCTTTAATAGTGCACAGAGCTCTAAAAGTTTTCTACCAGATCGAGGGGACATATACACCCTCATAATTCACTGTCTCTAACAGAATGCTATACCAAAGGCGTAAACATGCCTATACACTGAACAGTAGTTTTACTACATCAGTTTCTCGGTTTTCTTAGTTGCTATGAAATCTGAAGTCAAAACAATGTTTTATGCTTTTGCTCCAAGATGTAAAATCAAGGAAAACCTAGAAAAAACTTTGGTGGGAGCAAGAATGCACTGTCATAGTAAGAGTAGATTTTTAGAAAAGAGCCTTCAGTGTGTCAAAGACCTTTGTGCGTATGCATATGTGTAAGTACATACGAGAATACAAGGAAAGCATTGGGAAGACTAGAAATTATGCTGGGAGGGTTTACTGAAGCAAACGTTTACAAAACAGAGCAAACTGCCCTTATGCACTTAAAAATTGTGTTACATCTATCTCCCTATCTGTCTGTCTGTCTATCTATCTATCTATCTATCTATCTATCTATCTATCTATCTATCTATCATCTATCTATCTATCTATCTATCTATCTATCTATCATCTATCCATCTGTCTATTCGTTTATCTATCATTTATCTTTCTAATTTGT